>NW_028280213.1:0-35653 GCF_059751315.1 Micrasema longulum | reverse complement strand
CATATGTTATTAGAAACTAACACCACGTTGGTGATGGCTTCCAATAACATAGCACGCTGGTTCTTAACCAGTAGACATAGAAAAGTCGTTAAAAGTTACATGTAATATAAAAATCTTTACTAACATTTATTCAATGACATATGAATACAAAGACATGCCCTATAAAGTAAAATGTTTTTAAAAGTAGCGACACGAAAACGAACCCAAAGTTACTCAGTTTGTTTGGCTGAATTCAACGATCATGCATATGCTACCGAAAATTGGAGGATACTTATTTTTGGTGCATTAAAAAGTTTGCAGTTTATCTATAACGATCAACATTCATTTTTGCTGGATCCTAATCAGGTTTTTTCCTGAAATTCCTTATAATTTCGACCCATTTAATTATTTTCACAGGATTTTAGGGAATACAAAAAAAAATTAACTCCCGTTCATTATATTTAAAAAACGTATTTCTATCAATATACCCGTGTTATTTCAGGAGCTTAGCAATGAGAAAGTTCAGTGTCTTTTTAAATATTTTATTTGTTAAAAGACTATTAAACTAAGCCAATTTTTTTTATTTTTTTTACATATCGTATCATCAGCGCTATGATTTTTCCAACTTTTGTATTTCTGAAATAACTCGTGTGACGTCAGAGGTTGTTCTCTGTTAGTTCTTCCCATTGGTTCGTTCACGGTAAGCCGACCGGATATCCTTCACAGCTGTCACATCATTGGTTCGTTCATATGAACCAGTGACGTCAATCAAAGTAGTGCGTTTTTATTAAAATATTTTTTATATTTTTTTTCGTACATTTTCAAGAAACTTTGCCGTACAATTTAATGCTCTAATTTTTACCGCGCGCAAGAAAACATTTTTTGGATTCAATTTCCCGTAGGGCTGAAGTTCCTCGTTGCGCCAGTAGGCGTTGTTTGACGTTTACGAAATATAATTTTTAAATTTGAATATTAATTGTTTCAAGCTTTGTTAATCATTCATAAACAAATATTTATCAATGGAAAGTTACACTTTTCTTTTTACACTGTTTTCCGAAAGGTTTTTACCCACTTTTCATGACAAAAACAGGCGTTTTAGTTCAGATTCTAAACGTCACGCCTGGCTGGAGGTCGAAAAACACCTAAACACGCGTGGGGCATGACTGTGCGTTTGGGCATGAGTTAAGTGTCATCATTTTTGAGGGCTCAGGGCATGTCTATCTGTAGAAATATATCAATGCATTTATTTGATGATGTAAGGTGGCACTTTGTCCCGAATTGTTTAGCAATTACGCGTAGGTACTCATTTATGATAAAATCTCATATTTGCAATATCTTAATATCTTAGAATCTGCCCTTTCGACACTTGCCGCTTCATTCACCGCCACTCATTTGTTTCCTTCCCATTCCTGTAAGTAAAAATAAAAAAAACATTTTTCTTATCCGTGTTAATCGTGACACGGCAACACCGCGGACATAATGAAAATGAAAGATGGCGGTCGGCGTGGCTTATTGCCGCCAAAAGCCAAGGGGTTATCTGTTGAAGCAGGTGAGGTTTTTGTTTATTTTCGTGTTTAAAGTACTAGCCGAACGACTCAGGCACAAATCACACTCAAGATAATACATCGCGGACTGCCTCAGACGAAATAACATTCCAGATAAATACGTTTTGGATTCCATTCCGTAAACTTTGAATGTATGAATTCGATACTCGCGCGATACTCCCAAAGCATTTTTTCAGACTACAGTTTTTCTGAGATCAATTTATTGTTTCTCCAACACGTCCGCCACAAAAGGTCATATTATTTCAAACCGGATAAACGAAGCATTAAATACTTTTACCATTAAACTATTAGGTGTAATACTGTATTATTAATATATCATTAACTTTGTGGTCAAACACAATAAACGTTGGTAAACATCCACTTGCCGACTTTTCTGTCTACCGGATTCAAGACGCACCAGTCTCTTTGTCTGGACATTAAATGCATTAACGCGCGACTCCCACTATATGCCTTCATCACAGTGCATAGTTGCACAAAAATGTAAAATCAAGGTGCTGATAGGACACGTGATATTAGAAGACAACACCAACGTGCACCAATGAATAAAAGGTTTAGTCTTGTGTGAACAACAGTTAATTTAGTCTTAATTTACTATACCTAGTGTGACCGATACAATGAAACATCGTATGATGGAGTGTAGAAAAAATAATTGATTATTTATTAAAGGGACAATATTTTTAAAGCCTTCTTGTTAACAGTGTATGAATTAAAATAAATAGACATTTTTTTCCCAAAAATACCGTAGTATCATCAGAATAATCATTCGCTAGAGAAGCCCTTTAGCTTTATTGCGCAGAACAAAAGCGTTCCAAATTTTTGGTTTGTAATAAGTTTAACAACAAACGTGTAACGGACAGTTTTGGATTGCACTTTCAATTCTCGACCTGTGTACATGCGGCCCGTTGTTTTGCTGTAAACTGTGGCTAACTTCGTGTTTGATAATCAGATAATGACTTTTGTCCGTATGGGCGACTCTTTTAGCCAGTGGCATATTATTACTCTAAAGTATCATTTAATATATTTTTTTCTAATTATGGATAGATAGACCAAATACTTCTAAAAAAATTAACCCAAAACAATACTTTATAAGCTTTTTTAATAATCACAATTTAAATTAAATGAATGAATTTAAAAATAACAAATAATTTATTATTAATATATTATTATGGTTCACAAACAATAACAATACATTTGACATTAGTATAATAATGACAAATTGTTATTTTAGATATTGTTCATCAATTATGTGTGAACACAGCATGCACAAATAAAGAAAAAAAAAGTTCAAAATTGTTTTTTTTTAAATTGGCTAGCCCAATTGAATTCAATGATTGTTATAAAAGTTATTACAATAAATTAATACTAACAGGTTATTCCAAATTATTTTACCTAACTAACATAAGTGACTACAAGTTTTTGATTTTACAAATTGCGTTACAGTTGATAAATGATAATTATATTTTTTTTTTTTTTTTTTTTCATATATTTTGTCATATATACTTTTTTTGTACACTTTGCCCAGCTAAAAAGAGTACATACTACGTTCCTAGTTAGGCAATTACATTTTAAAACATTATAATAATTTATTAGTTAATATAAAGAACCGACAAATAAAATATATATTTATTTTTTTTAATTAAAATTTATATTAATTTTTTTTAAATATTTTTTTCTTTTTTATAATAAAACAATTATTTTTTGAATTAAATTAAATAGTCGGCCTCGTAGTATGGTCAGCGCATTTGCCTACCATGCAAGGGGTCTCGGGTTCGATTCCCGACATGGTTAATATAAAATATTATTTAAAAGGGATGCAAATGCAATTGTTGATGGATGTAGAAAACGAGGAAGACCGAAAAAGACATGGCACGATCAGGTCCATTAAATACTTGAAGATGAACATGTCAAAAGTAGGAATAATCGACGTGCGTGCATGAGAAGATGTATGAATATAGAGGAAGCGAGGTCTGTATGCCAAGATAGAGTGTTATGGGGTTCTATCCTCTCTGCCTACCCCTACGGGGAAACAGCGTGATGGTTTTGTTGTTGTTGTTATTTAAAAGGGTGTAATTACACTAGAATATTTCATCGTCCCTTGACTGGAACCTAATGATCCTGATCACTTTCATGTAATTTTTTTTTTATCAAGATACGCTGTGATTGGTGTACCAATGCAGTGCCCTATGCACCATTAGGTGCGGAAAGGGAATGATGATGACGATGAATAAAATAAATATTTCCGTTCTTATGCTTTTCCCTATATTTAATTTTGACAGCTATTTTCAACAAGTTGTACATAGCTCACTATAAGAAAATAAAAATCGACATAGGGCCTAGAGTGGGATTCAGCCAAGTCAGAGATGCAAGCTACGGAATCATAATCTGATTCACAACATAAACATACTAGTTTACACATATTAATTTTATTTATTTTGTTTATTTTGTTCATTTTGTTCATTTTGTTCATTTTGTTCATTTTGTTCATTTTGTTCATTTGTTCATTTTGTTCATTTTATTTATTTTATTAACATAAACGGCAAATCTGCCTTTTACAAAAAAAAATCATACCAACATATTTGGCTTAATATATATATATTTTTTAAAATCATAAATTTCCTTTTACCCAAGATTTATAAAAAAAATTAAACCTAAAAATTATACAAGATTTGTATATAAAAAAAATTAACCTAAAAGTTATACAACGTATTGATACGTATTTACTAAGCACATTTAAATCCAAGATAATCCAAGGGTAGTATTATTAAGTTTCTTTGGTACGGGTAACCCCATTGAGGTCACATTATTTTTTATTGTTAATCGTTGTTTATTATGCGGAAAAATATATAAATAAATAATTTATAACGCGCTGAAGTATCGCAATCCAAATAGCGAAGGCTAAAAATTAAATGATATCACGAAGGTTTGTACATTTTAGAAATTAGGTCAAAGCTTCTTAAACTCTTCATTACTTCTGAGACCCTTCATGACAATTACAAATGTGAGTGTGAAATTAGGTCTACATTTTCATTTTGCATTCTACCCTTAAATTTTAATAACATAATTTCTTACCCAAAACCTACAGGGGTTTGTCGACAGGGGCCGCACAAATGACGCACATTTAAAGGAAAATATATGGCGCAAATGAATACTGGGAAATTGCTACTGGAGCGTTGAGTTACGTCTGTTGGGCTGATGATAATGGCACCGCTATTATCATCAGAGCCTCCCTAAGTTCTCTTAATATTAATTTTGGTCAATCATCAGTCCGCTGTCCGGCCTACACAAAGGGCATCTTGCACGCCTTCTCGTATTAAAGTAGTGCATAATGTCATTTATATCTTAAATCTTAAATAACCATAATACAAATGTCCAAAACGATATTATTGGATTTCATCATTCTCTCTCTGTGATTTTTTGTCTCAGATTTCATTTTGTAGAGGGTCAATGTCAAAAATTAAAAAAATATATTAAAGACGGACTACTTTAAACGACGTGACTAGTTTATATGAGTCAACCAATGATAAGAGAGTTGTGGAAGATTTCCAGTTTGCTTGCAGTAAACGAACCGATAGGCAGAACTAATCGAGAATAAGCGGAAATGAACCTTTGACGTCACACGCGGAGTTATTTAAGAAATACGAAACTTTAAAAAATCGGAGCGCTGCTAATACGATACATATTTTTTTATTTTTTTTATTTGGCTTAATTTAATAGTTGTTAACGAAAAGCAGACTGTAGCGAAAAAACTAATTTTATTCATTAATGATAAAAATACTACTTATATAGTTTTATTCCACTTTTATTTATAATTATTTTATAAATTTTTTACCAGTAAAAAGAGATGATAAAGATTAGTAGATGGTAGTTATTTATAAAATAATTATAAATAAAAGTGGAATAAAACTATAAAGTATTTTTATTATTATAATTAAAATGCAGTTCCACCAAGAAATGTCAGTAGAAAAACTCAATATAATTTTATTCAGTTTTGAAAAAGGTTGGAAATATTTGAAGAAAGGAAAGGAACAATGATATGGACGTACCTTTTTTTTATTCTTATTTTTATTTATTTACAATTTTAAAAAAACCGTTAAGGTTACAATAGAAATTTTATATTGTCTAGTCATTTTATGTCTCGTCTAGTCTAGTTAGTTCAGTCATCATGTGCTTTTTCAGATTGATTTTAAATTTGATAATGAGAATGTTATTCAATTTTAGGCACTAGATGATGAAATGCACTATGAAATGTAATGATGTTTACAACGACCTGCGACCAATTCAATATTTTTTATGCAGTCTTATGTTATGTGTCAAAAATGTTATTTTGTTTTGTTTCAAACCCAAATCATCTAATTTTGATTTTTTTCTATCTTGATGTAAGGAAGGTACCATAAGGATGGGTCAAGGGAAGGATAGGTAATCGGCCAGGATTAATATCGATAAATACTGTTATTTACTATACAATAGTCAAATATAAAAAAATCTCTGAACTTCTTCCTCGTTACATTTTTTTCTATTCACTAATTTAGTTGTTTTAGTTTCTATGATTAGGCAATCTATTATGGCGAATCTTAGTGCAATAGTTGGTAGATCCATTTGTTTACGGATATGTTAACTGTCTCCCATCTGTAAAAGTTCACAGGATGTTTTATTTCAATTCCTTCCTCACCGTGTTGATGCACGAGTATATTAGGATATCCAAACACTTACTGTGTTCAATGTCAGTCTTCGTGTTAGTTTCTTCACAGCTAATTTAAATTGACGAAAAGCGCACCCTTTCCGTGTTATTTGTATCTTTTCAGTTTTAAGTTATTTCCCAGCTTGTCAAATAAAATAAATCCGATCAAGAAATTATTTATGAATCTACTGAATAGCCAGCTAATGGTTCAGTTTATTTATATTTCATTTTATAAAAATACGCTTATTCTTTTATCTGTCTACATTTATAGATTTAGAGAAAATATATTTCGTGACGGCAATGGTAGCATACGCTCTTAACATTTTCACCTATGGGCCGACAAAAATTTCCTGTAAACAACCTTTTGGAAAACTAAAATACTGCTCGTTGATTATCTTAGATTTATAGTATTTTTGCTTATCGATACAGGGAATTTCTACATCAGTTGGAAATGACAGAAGAAAACGACGTTGATGCTTCAATGTGTATTTATTACACGTCGAATAAAATACAAAATCGGTATGGAAGCTATCCAAACTGATGACCTGGCTGATAGTACCAAAGGGTGCTAGCTACTGCTTTTATAGTAGTTGTCAATAGTGTTATCTTTTCTTCCTAGTTGGGAATAAAGGTTGTCTTCTATTTTCCTTAGGGTCAGTAAATTGATGTCCGTGCTAGGATTAATAAGTATTTTAGATGTTTCGATTATTTTATTGTTTACGTACGAAAAATACATTATCATCTTTTGCACTAGTAGTATGTAAGGTGTCAGTAGTCATTGGTTTCCGGGTGAGTCCCACATTTTTAACAAAGTAACGGGTCTTAGGATGAAACGTCACATATCGTGATTTTACCCAAAACACCCAAATCAATTCAAAACACAACATTCAAGAGTTTTTTTATTTACTTCTATCCGTGGCCTTGTTATACGTCCTGTCGGATATTTAAATCTCGTAACTTCCAAAGAGAATTTCTAGGGTTTTAAACAGTTTTGTAATCATTTCGGCGTATTGATCATGTCAAGTCAATTTAATCCCAGTGAGTGAAGAATTCACATCCTTCTTTTCCACAATCCAATAAAGTGCATATAATTTACTTCTAGATTACTTTCTTTCAGCACAAAGATGCTATGGCTACCAGATTACCGAGGACTCCTTCAGGCAGCTTTTCTCGTTCGGCAACGAGCAATTTTTCCGTGTATGTGGGCACCTCTAAGGAGACTTATGTCCTCAGATGCGGTGTGCAGTATGTGATGAGCAAGCTCTTGTTATTTTATTCATAACGTGTGTTTATGATTTAATTTTTACTCCACAACACGCCAGGAGGCACAATTATATTAGTGAATTACATCACAAAACACCTAAGCTTGAAAAAAATCATATTATTTTTTTGTGATCTTACCGGGAACCGAACTCAAAACTGAAACCCAGTTTATGTTGCAAATTTTTTAAATATTTTTAATGATAAAATAGTTTTCTAAGAAACGTGTTTAGTGTAGAATTTTCCTTAAGCGAAGTGATGTTGGAAACTCCTCGATTATTTTTCAATGATTTAACCCTTCAATGCCCAATTTTTCTAACTCTAATGAAAAACATATGTATGTTTATGCATGTTTTTTTTATGCAAATACTGGGAAAAATAATATTTTTTTTTTTTTTTTTTTTTAATTTTTAATTTCATATTTTAGTTTATGTCGACAATATGGTACATCAGGCATTAAAAGCTTTAAAAATACAAGAAAGTGAGGAAAACAGGAAATAACGATTCTTACCAACATATTATTATATAATTAGAAAAGTTTGCGGAAACATGTTATAACTTCTAATCTTCACCTCAAAAGAAATCACCCTTTGAACTTTGCTCAATTACACTTTTGACAGAATACGTGCAACTGATTTTTTATTGCAAATTGTATTAAAAAATGTTACCACCCTTGTGGCACCTTAAAAAAATATAACAGCTAGTATGTATACAATATAATAAAGTTGATGTTTAAAATCACTTTTATACACCTATTATATTATCGGTATGTAGCAGATTGTCCACATTGGGAATTGTAGGATTAAAAGGCGTTGGTTATTTAATGTTAATCAAATATTTATGTAGTTTGTTCTTTTTAACAATACACTGGTTTCGGCTGTCTTAAAACCTAAACCGAACCTTCGGTCGGTCACTTGTTCTGTTACTCTTGATTAACTATGAAAAAACACTCTCCAGAATGTATAAATATTCTCGAGCACATTAATTATTCGTGTGTTAATGGAAAAGTTGTAAGTTGTGAAGTTCCTATTGCTCTCTCTAACAAATGTAATCGGTCGGGACAACAAATGCGCCGAGTTATTGTTACTTGGGTCGGTCGGCTGATGCAAGACCTGGCGTGAAGTAATTAGAGTCATTTGTGGCTGCCACCATTAGCGCCATAGTGATAGATGGAGAGCTAGTCCTCAGAACTACGTTAGACATAACACAAAGCGAAAGGCTTTGTTTTCTTCGATGTTAATTTAATACCAGTTTTTTTTTTATTTTTGGACCCCTGTATTTAGTAGTCTTACGTGTCATGTACAAGGCTAAGGTACTCGGAAAAAAAAAAGTTTTTGTTTGTCTTGGATATGGGATGTTCGATCACTGATTTTGGTTTATTACCTTTATGAGTCCAATCACCATTGTTGCAAAGTTCAAGAACAATGGCGCGTGATAACTACTTTTTACTACAGTGTGGATATCTGTTAAGGATATTCCATCTTTCCTGCATTCTGCTTAAAGATTATGGCGTTGCAAACTGAAAAATGGGCACTGAAATAACAGATGTTCTATACTCTCTGAAGAAATATCATCGCATGGACAATAGTCATCATTCCTTAATTTAAACCTATATAGATAACTTCTCATAGCTCCGTGTCCGGTAAAAATTTGGGTCGTTTCAAAAGTACTTTGGTGATGATGACGGAAGTTTGCTGAATCAGCCAGCGTTGGGAAAAACATTTTAGTGATTTTACCTGCAGAAGAACCGCGGTAATGATCCTCCCAACGCTGCTGCGTATTTTGTTTTATACAGCGTTTAGCAAAGCTAAGGGGAAATTCTGAGAAGAAAGGTGCCGTTCTTTTACAAGTTGCGGCTCTTGCTCGTTAATACCAGTTATTTATGTGTTGTTGACAGTAAAAAATCTGATTTACTGATAATGCACTTACTATGATGTTTTTTTAAATCGTCATACCAAGCTCTATTCTTTTCAATAATAATGCAACTGATTTTTATTTGTTTTTTTAAGCGAATCAACGGGCTTAGGAAAGCCTCAATAGATTGGCATCAATAATTTATACTACATTGGATTAACTTAACCTAAACAATCTCAAAATCTATTTAAATTAACAATCTGTGCGGTCATGGTATGATCTAGGCAGACATGGCAAGTGTGTCATCTCAAGTCAGGAGTTATAACACCTCTTGCTTCTGCTGTAAGAACATATCGACTACTGTTTAGTGAGATGTTTTAACTGTTCTGAGGATCTTTGGCAGAGGGGAAAAATCCGTTACTTATTAATAAATTACCGTTAATTCGTAAAATAATTACTGTACATATAATTAACTAGGAGTGACTGTTCAAAGTGCCTTTTTTAATTTTCTTTATTATTTTTCTATTTGATTTTACACAATGTGTAAAGTGGCCACTTGATCCAGCTAATGACAGGTCATAAGCCCTGTGGATGCCTAGACTTCTAATTTGTTAATATTAACAGCTCTCAAGGGGGTTGAATCCAGTATTTGTAAACAAAAATTTGGACAAACTCAAAACAATGTTAATTTATCTTTGTATTATAAAACGTGTTACACTGTCACATTAACATCGGTTTAATAAACATTCGAACGCACCGCAGAGATCTCCACTTTGATAGATTGCTTTTAATTATTTGACACCTTCGTATTATTTTTAAACACTGAAAGGCTTCATTTACACAATCTTTTATTAAATTTAACAACCCTTTTAACACAAATATGACATTTTCAGGATAAGAGTAACTGTAGTCATATTCATTAGACTACATAGTGCATTGTGAATACAATGTTTTGAGTTTGTCCAAATTTTCGTAGACATGAACTGGATTCTAAATAACAGCTCTTTAACTAGACAAAAACTGGATAACAGCTCTCTAACTTCACAAACATTAACAGATGGAAGAATTGAAAGAATATAGATGTTCAAATAAAGGCAGAAAGTTGAATGTTACACAGTGTGTAAAGAAACCACCTAAACCAACCGATGTCAGGTCATTCGCCTAGATTTCTATATCCCATTTTGTTGTAATATGTTAGTATTGTGAATATTGTTTATTAAGATAATTAGTTGAAAAATACTTTGAATTTAGACACGTTTTTTTATCTATCGACATCTTTTTAAAAAAAATAGTAAGAATACCTCATTTACATCTATCATCTCAATATTTAAAAGCGCCAACCCGTAAACTAACAAGGACGATTAATATTTCCTACCATTCATCGTGAACTTTAATTGACACAATATTTAGTATTGTAACCAATTATCCTTGGCGTTGTTTTTTCACTTATACCATACAATATCTTGTTTTTCACGGTATCCTATTAAATCCAACCCATAATTTTGACCCTAAAATGATCTAGAACCGATAAATTTTCCTCCTTAAATAGTCCTGTCCTAAAATCTCGATTAGTTCGGTATCATTCCCCCAAAACCCGGCCTGGGTGGTCAATCCGTGTTTTTATCATGATTCCCGATAATAAAACAGACTTTATTCATTACCCGACTGCGACACGGTACATTAGTTATCGAGCGGCCTTTTGGTACAGGTGTTTTGTGAGGACCGAGTACCCTATTAGAGTCCCGAGGAGGTGAGATTGAATACATCTAAGAGTCCATTTAAAGCAATAAAGATGCGCTTTATGTGTCGGACAATAAAGCGTCCGCCATAAACTGTGATCAAATATCACTGAGTAGGACTAGAACATAATAGAACGTGAATTGGGTAGATCCAATTTAAACTGTCTTGTATGCTTGTATATAAAAGTATATATTCATGGCTTTCTTAACGATACTACACAATAAAATCCCAGGTGTTTTTTTTTTTAATGCATTATGTTATAAATCAAAAATATTTTTAGCGCTTCTAATGTTTATTTTATTTCAATCACGATAAAGTCTTACATAAATCTTGAAACTCCCGGCGATAGGAGCAGTACTCTCCCAAAAATAAAGCCATATTACTATACGCACTTAAACATTATTCACTACTGTCCGTTACAAATACAAGAGTTACTAGATACTCCACCCTGATGCTGCAAAAAATAAATACAACCTTTGGTTAAAGTGTACAATCTACTTCCATTATCCATAAGGACAATCAGTAAGTTCTCACAATATAAAATTGCTATTAAGAAATGGATAGTGGAGGTGGGTTGCGCACGGATTGATGAGTAGATCAAGCCAAACAGGTAAAATGTGTGCACTGTTTATGAATTTTTTTCTATTGGTCTATATAAATTGGTTATGTTTTTTATGAATATTTTAGTTTTTTTGTTTATTTTGTTAATTATAATTAGGTTAATTGGATTAATTACGTTTTTTTTATTGTTATTACTTTGTTAAATAGCTAATCTTAGGCATGTTTCACATTTTGTAAAATGTTTCCCTCGGCACGGGACACCCCAGTGAGAGAACATTATTCTGTATAAAAAAAGAATACAAACAATGTAAAAGTATAAATAAATATTATTTTAATATAATAAACGTTACTAACATTGAAAACACCGTTTTTTAATTTATAATAATTTATCTTGAAGTGTTACGACGTCACGTACATTTTTTTTATAATAATTTTTACGCCCGTACGGTTTCTGTATACATATTCATGATATAAAACATGGCTACCTACATAAACAACATAATATACTAACATATTACAACAGAGACGAAGAACATTTTAGAGAAGGTAATATAGAAGTCTAGGCATCTACAGGGCTTATGACCTGTCATTGTCACCTGTCATCTCACCCGCATAAATAAAGGTTTCGGCTCTTTAACTTCAAAAATTTCAACAGATAAAAGAATTGCAGGAATATAGATGTTCAAATATGGGCAGAATGGTGAATGTTACACAGTGTGTAAAGTGGCCACTTAAACCAGCCAATGACAGGTCATAAGCCCTGTAGATGTCTAGACTTTTATATATATATATTTGGATAATTTATATAGCGCCGTTTTTGTAAAAAACACCTCAAGAGCGCTCTACAATAAATAAATAGCCCACCACGTCTTGCAGCTACAGAGCGCATAGACGGTTGAGATTCTTGTTCCTCGTCTCCAATTATGATATACAGGAGCTAGATTACAGCACGTCTTGCAGCTACAGAGCGCATAGACAATAAGAAATCTAGCCCCTATTTACATTTTTTATTTTGACAATAAAGTTTAGAGATTTAGTGATATTTAAAAAAATATATAATAAACAAATTTATAAAAATAGAAGTTAAATAACAACAAGTTTTGCAGCTACTGAGCGCATGGACTGTTGGAATTCTAGACCTCATTTACTAAATTTGGATATTTAATAGTTGATAGTGGATAACATTTACCTATTGAAGCTAGATTACTAATCGTCATTCTGGCAACTTAAAATTATCAATAAATTTACAAAAACAAACATTGAGCATAATAGTAAATTTGTAAAGTGTTCGTGCTAAAAAGTAAACAATAAAAAACTAAACAGATAATTTATCTATATTACCTTCTCTAAAATGTTCTTCATCCCTGTTGTAATATGTTAATATTAACAGCTTTCTAGGGAGTTAAATCCAGTCCTTGTCTACTAAAATTTGGGCAAACTCAAAATATTGTTAACATTATATACAATTCCATTTATATTGTTTACTGCTTGGTAGGTAGGCGTGCATTTTTTAACTATGCATCAGATTTCTTATTTTATTATCTAAGTAGACTTTGTAATGGCATCTTAAACTTAAGATTTATATTTAAATGAAAAGTAAAGTTGTATTTTAGTACATCTTTCGTAATTTAAAATAATTTTATTCCATCTCGAAGGTTTTCCGTTTCCGTTTTCTGACAACTTCTACCTCTTACTCGCTCTCTATAAAAATATCATTTTAATTTTAAGTATAGCTGATTATAACCTGATTCACATATTATTTACAGTGGATTCACTTCAAGTTACAAGTGAAATATAAAAATCACAGTGACATCGGCATATTTATATCGAAAATCTAACCTGTAATCAACCTACCTACAGGAAGGTAAATAAACACTATTATTTCTCATCATATAAAGTGATCCTTAATACCATAACCACTATCCATTGTCTCACTTTTGTCTAAATCAACACACATTATGGCAGATAAATGTAAAGAATGCACTGACGTAGTACCCAAGGTTGATCTTATAAAATGTTTGAAGTGCTTGAACACTTTTCATTATAATTGTGGAGGTGTTAATCTACAAAAATTTAAAAGAATGACGCCCATACAACTTGAAACCTGGTGCTGCATAACTTGTAAAGCTGATTCAGCATGTTCGGCACTGAAGAACACAAGAAATGTAAAAACCGCGAAACTGACAGCTGTCACTTCAAAGTCTACCATAGATTCTATTGATACCAACGTTCCTATCACAGACAATAATAACTTCAATATCATGGACTCTAAATTAGAAACATTTGTGTCTATAATTGACATTAAAATATCTGAAATGAAATCTGATATTCTACAATCAATCAATAATAAATTTTCTGTATTCGAAAAAACTTTGGAAGCCCTATTATTAGAAAATAAATGCCTCTTGGAAAAAATCGACAATGCATTATTATCGACATCGAAAAATGAGAAAAGTGATAATATTCCCAAAGCGTTAGAAAATGAAATTACGTGGAGCTCTATTGTCGCCAAGAAAAGTCAAAATAAATATCCTCCAATCACAAGAAATAATGCTCCTGCTCTTCCGGCCAGACCTACTGTACTAGTGCACCCCAAAGATTCCCAAATGTCGTCCAAGTCTACACTTGACTTGCTGAAAAAATCTGCTACTCCAGCTTCACTGGGGATCACGGTGACTGGTATACGTGAGATGAAGAATGGTGGAGTACTAGTCCACCCGAGTACCAAGGATGAGGCAATAAAACTTACTAATGCGCCTGAACTCACCAATTCTGGTCTCGTTGCCAAAATCGCGCTGCACAAACTTCCTCGTGTCGCAATTTATGACCTGCCGCAAGATTTTCCCCTTGAAGAAATCGTCACTGCAATACATAACCAAACTAAAGATGACACAGGCTTACCGCTTGATTCGCTTATGGACCAAATTAAATTTTCACACAAATCTGGTCCACGTTCTGGTAACTGCATACATGTTGTCAGAGTGCCCTCTGCAGTCCGACACTCACTAATAACCTCGGCGAGACTAGCTTATAACTGGGACATCCACAAGGTGCGCGACTGGATCGACAATCTTAAATGTGCCCACTGCCAACTTTATGGCCATATAGCCACTAAATGCCCATCAGATGCTCCTACTTGCTCCCATTGTGCTAAAACCGGACACAATAAAAATTCGTGCTCGAAGCTAGACAAGCCTCCAGTGTGCGCCACTTGTACATTCTTCCGAAAACCTGCCACACATCCAACAGGGTCTTCTGATTGTCCAGCGAGAAAAGCTTCCGAAGCCAAGGAATTATCAAAGATCGATTTTTTAGCCAAAAACTAAATCGTCCAGTTGCAACCTCTAACTCATTTTCATACTACTACCAAAATGTACGAGGTGTAAATACTAAATTAAATTCTCTCATGTGCAATATTGCTATCTGCCACTATGACATCATTTTTCTCACCGAAACATGGCTAAATGATAGTATCGAATCTTCTGAACTTGGGCTGACTGACTACAATATTTTTAGATGCGATCGTTCTACAACTTATGGCAAGACGAGAGGAGGAGGTGTTATGATTTGTGTCAGCAAAAGAATATCTTGTAATGTAATTGATTCATCAAACTGTGTAGCTGATCAAATATATTTGTGTGTTAGAATTGGTCACAAAAAACTTGTAATTGGTTGTGTCTACATTCCTCCGACATCGTCAATTGATATTTACAAATCCCATTCTGACATGGTGGAAAAAGTATCGGTAGTTTCTAACTCTATTTTCATCTGCGGAGACTATAACTTGCCTAAAGTAACTTGGATCAACGACAATGAAGGCGTTAATGTGGCAAACCCCATATCTGTAAATGCTTCTCTAATTGTTAACATTTTCTCATATTTAAACATGTTCCAATTGAATTCTATACTTAACTGCTCAAACTATTGCCTTGATCTAATCTTTAGCAATAATTCTAATTCTACTGTCATTGAATCCATTGATCCATTATTACCAGTCGATAAACATCACCCTCCACTTTCTGGAGATATTTGCCATTCATTTTCTAATAACTTACTCAAACCTAATGACTCATTATATCTTAAATTTAAAGATGGTGATTATGCTGGCCTCAGTCAATATCTTTCAGAAATTGATTGGAACAGTATTCTAAGCAATTCTCATATAAATGATGCAGTCATCTTATTTAATGATAAAGTCGCAATTGGGATGGAACAATTTATCCCAAAAGGAAATTTTATTCAACCTAAGTTTCCAAAATGGTTTAGCTCTGATTTAAAGACTCTGATTTTGAAAAAGAAAAGGATCCACAAACTTTATAAACAAACTGGGAATCTCAAATTTTATCAACAATTTTCTCAACTAAGAGAACTTGCGAAGTCTGAATCATCCAATTGTTATAGATCATACATCAATGAAACTGAAACAATGTTGTCCATAAATCCCAAAAAGTTTTGGAGTTTTGTTTCTAATAAGCGTTTCAATAACGATCTGCCAATAAGTAAACACGCATCTAATGGTACCGACATAGCTAATCTTTTTGCAACGCATTTTTCTTCAGTATATGTTAATAATTCTTCCAATGTTAATTCCTTATTTAGCTATACTAATACTGTAGACCTGAATAATTGTGAAGTGTCAGCTGAGGATGTCAGAATCGCTCTAAGTAAACTTGGTAATGGTAAATGTATTGGTCCAGATGGTATTCCTGAAATACTACTATCAAATTGTAAATCTAGTCTTGCCAAGCCTCTGTCTTTACTGTTTAATATGTCTTTAACAACGAGTGTATTTCCTGATATTTGGAAAATTTCTATAATAAGACCGATATTCAAATCTGGTGATAAATCTAACGTAACTAACTATAGACCCATTTCAATGATATCTCCTGTACCTAAACTATTCGCATCAATTATTACAAAAAAAATAACACCTATATTTAAAAATGTGCTGATTGAGGAGCAGCATGGATTTAGGACAGCCAAATCAACGACGACCAATTTGCTTTCTTTTACTGATACTATTTTTACAGCGTTCGAGAATAATCTTCAAGCTGATGTAATGTATACAGACTTCTCCAAGGCCTTTGACAAAGTTGATCACAACATTTTATGTGCTAAACTTCGTGCTGTAGGCATTAGAGATCCCTTTTTATCGTTTTTAAAATCCTACCTCTCACATAGAAAACAAAGTGTAAAAATCAATAACTTCATATCAAATAGCTTCCTAGTAACTTCTGGTGTACCACAGGGTGCCCACTTGGCCCCTCTTCTATTTAATCTGTTTGTTAATGATGCTGCTAATGTTTTTTCTTTTACAAAATTCTGGCTTTTTGCTGACGATAACAAGATACTTAAGCTAATTAAAAATATTGATGACTGTGTCAGACTCCAAGAAGACATAAATGCATTTCATACTTGGTGCAAAACTAATAACATGGAACTTAACATCGATAAATGCAAAATTATTTCATACCATAAATGTAAACATCCTTTTATTTTTGATTATAAACTTAATGGCCAAGTTCTTTCGATTGTCACCTCTATAAGAGATCTTGGAGTGATCCTAGATAATAAACTAACTTTTCTGGAACACTTTGATAATATAGTAAACAGATCCTTAAAAATTTTAGGCTTTATTAATAGAACTACGTCTGATTTCCAAAGTATGCTTACACTTAAAACACTTTATTGCTCTTTAGTTCGCCCTATTCTTGAATATGCATCTGTAATCTGGTCCCCTCATTATGCTGTTCATATCAAGCGCCTTGAATCAGTTCAACATCGTTTTATAAGAAAAATTGCATGGAAGATGGGATTGGAAAGAGGAGACTATTCATATTCTGATATGGAGAGGTTTTTAAGCATATCAAGTCTTGAAAAACGCAGATGCATTGCAGATATAATCTGCATGTATAAAATTATGAACTGTCTCATTGATGCCCCTGAAATTTTGCAAAAGATTCTTTTTAACGTTCCCACCCGTAGACTAAGAAATAATGAAATGCTTTTCCTCGGTCACTACAGGACCAATTATGGTGCACAGTCGCCTTTGCCCAGAATGATCAGGCGGGTGAACGATCATCAAGATCTTGATTATTATGGTGTAAGGATGTCTTTCTTTACAAATCAGCTAAAGAATCTGTATAGTTAGCCTATGCTTTTTACTTAATCTAAAAAATCTATCATCTGTCTTTGCTGCTTATTTCTGTTCCTTATATTTTTTTATTCCTTTGTAAAAATTTCTTTTAATTGTAATGTTTATAATGGACTTTGTCCGTAAATAAATAAATAAATAAATAAATCTCAAATTGAAACGTATAAAATTAAATTAGGCACCTACATCTTCAAATTTTGGGTAATCCTGTTATCCCACCTTCAATCCCAAATGTAGATGTTTCGCAGTAATATGAACATTATCAAGACCTCAATGGCTTCCTCAAACTCGGTTTATTAATGCAAAATGTTTATTTCATTAATTAAAGGAATCGTGAAATATAATTTATGGCTAATTAGCGTCACTTAGAATTAACGCTTATTGAACTTAATTGATTTTATCCACCTACGCGAATTGTCGCTTCACAATTAAATGTTTAGATACATTTAACGGATTTAGCTAATATGCGTCAGTTGCTCGATCTGAATTCCAGCTTTTCACCTAAAATAATTTATTTCAATTAAAAAATAACTGAATTGTAGGATATTAACAACATGATAAAAATACCAACAACAACAACAGCAAACCATCACGCCGTTTCCCCGTAAGGGTAGGCAGAGAGGAAAGAACGCCACATCACCCTATCTTTGCATACAGATCTCGCTTCCTCTACATTCCAGGGGAGAACCGTGTATAGAAGCGATTATGCGCAGCTTACTATTATATTTGACCAACCATAATAATGTTTTACTGTAACAAATAAATAATGACTATTTATTTTTATTTATTTCCACCGTTTGTATTTTTATCTAAACATAAATATTATTATTATAAAGCGCGCCCGGCACCTGCGGTGAGCCAAGAAACTAGCCGATTATTCCAGCTTATTTTTTCTTTCAAATAAGTTTACTACATGTCGAATGTCTTTACCCCAGTGCGGGTTTGCAAATTACACAAATTATTTGAAGATTCTTGATTTGGAAAACAGTATTTCAAACATTATTTCTTAATGGCTATTTTTCGTTGAGATGGTACTTTTGACATAAGACCATAATTACTTTCATGCGTCATATTTCAGGACATTTGGCGCTTGACGCGGCCGTTTTTAGCACTATTAATTTCTAGAACATTTCGGCCAGTTGACATTTCAATTGAATACCTAATATTGACTGAATTCATAGTGCTATTATTTTATTTTTTTTAACGAGTTATGTATTAAGTATTTTTTAATTAATAACCTATATGTAAATATAAGTTATTACATCATTACAATGGAATTCCATTCTGAGAATAGTCAATAAATAATTTAAAACAAATAAAATTTATACTTAAACTACCCTAAGTTTAACTGCTGCGCTGTGAAAATAAGTTTCAATCCGTGAATTAATTTTAATTTTCTTCGTCAATTATTCGTATTGTTTTTGTTTTCTTTCTTTAGAAGTTCAAGTGACATTGAAAGTTCTCGCCTTCGCTTTGCACAATCTCCATCTTTCTGTGGATATATCCCCGACCACCGACCACCCACTGGAGAGCAAAAGGAGAAGAGAAAACAATGAAGTATTGTTTCAAGATGGAAATAAAAAAATATGAAACCCATATTCCGAAAGCTCTTTGGCGCTTTCGTCTTTAAAATGAGAATACTTGACCTCGATTTAAACCATTATTCCGGCCTCCATTGCTGCGAAGGAAACCATTATTTCAACATTCAAATTGTTTGTATTTAATTTATTTATTTTTCAAAGTAACGCAGTGGCTAAATTTAAAAAAAAAACAATTTACTCTCATAACCATTTTCCTTTAAGAGGTATTTTCTAGATTGTCGTAAATTACCGTGGTCATCATATATTTCACAATAAACTTATCCGTATCTGTTGGTGCATAAGATACTGCAATTGTTGAATATTGGCAGCGTATCATCATCTGTTAAGGTCGTCAATCTTACGCTTAAGTCGCCGATAAATACCATAAAACACCGCGCTGAAAATCTCCACCATAACCATGCATGACAGACAAACAAACTCAACATTAGATTACGAAGACTAATTTCCACTCGATTATCTCTTTTCAGAATATTTACCTGTGAGTAGCCATCGAGTTGAAATCCCGTCCAGGGTTCTGGTTCTATTTCATAGAAAAGAATTGTATTTAACTATATTTTGCGGATGTCTAAATTTTTTTAGACTAGTTTTGTATTGGATTTCTGGAGACATGCTGTTGAGAATATAGACGTCTAGGCATTTACAAAGCTTATGAGCGGTCATCGGCCGGGATAAGTCATCACTATACATAGTGTAACGTTCACCATTCTGCCTTTAGGTAATTGGATTTCATGAATAATAATAATAATCTTTATTGTCGTTTTAAGAAAAAAATTACATTTACACTGCAAAAATAATATAAATACATTGTGTGTATTTAAAAATATTTTTTAATTTAATCCCTAATAGTCGAGTACAATGTGTTATGTATAATTTCTAATTTAAGTTTTTTATTGCATCTATCTATGTAGGTAAACCCGTACCAAGATAGATCTGTATGGTGTGGTATCGGTAGGGTATCACACCCACAGACTGCACAGCAGGAAGTGACAGCAAGGCGATCTACAAACACTCGCTCAAATATTTTTATATTCACCCGAACGACGGCGGACTACCCCGCTATTACCGCTCACCATACCAAACATATATTCATCAAAAACCTTCTCACACTACGGCAAAAATCCACCCGGCCCTATAAAAAAACATCAGGTGGATTGACTTTTATCGTATAATAATGATTTTTTATTCATTTAATTTTATTTAAGAAGTAACATGAAAAGAAAATATAAAGGGAAAAATAATGAAACTCATTTGACCGCGAAACCGCCTTGTCAGCAGACTTTTTTTTTCCTTTACATAGAAAATAATATTTTATTGATTAGTCATCAGGTAAACGCACAAACCAGAACACCATGAGGCGTGCTAATCTTCACTCGATTTTCTTTCGCAAAATTTTCACCCGCTAGTAGAAACTAAAGATAGAAAACGAAAAAAATATATAAAAAAATTGTAAATTACATATAAAATAAACCCACCTTAATTTAAGTGGATCAGCATTAGCATTTTCACATGTGAAATGGGCCAAAGGGTGTGACTCAACCCAGCTGATGCGTTGGGTACATATTATATTACAAAAAAAATAGTTTTACCATATTTTACACATAATTTAATAATACGGATCAGCGTTAAAAATTTGAGTAATAATTCGCTACTCGCTTATGGAGACGCCTTATCGCTCTATTGAATACAAAAAAACCTTCCAAATTTTTGGTTCTGTTTTTGGTTTAACAACAAACGTGTAACGGACGATTCCAGATTTGTCCTACGACCTACGGCCCGTTGTATTGCTGTCAACTGTAGCTAACTTCGAGATTGATAATCATTGAATGGTTTTGTCCGTATCGGCGGCTCTATGAGCGGGTGGCGTATTATTACTCAGAGGTTAAAATGCTTCCAGGGACTATTGATTTTTGTTTTCGATAAATGTTTTTACTGAAATCAGGAGTTTGTAAACTTTTTGATTTACGTACGTTGCTCGCATTTTTTTATCATAGGTAGCCAACACACGTCAAAAAGTCATTGCACAAAGCCCCCTACACGCTTTTAATTGAAATAAATGACGTCACAGCATTGTGTTTATGATTTTGGAGGGAAATAATCTTTTGTCTTTCCTTCTGCGCTACGTTTTGTTTGTTTTTGATTGGTGAATTTCCGACCGGCCAGATGTAAAGGAGGGGGAAGAGGGAGGGATATTTGGGATGAAAGAGAAATATGTAGGTACTGTGCAACAGAACAGTGTGCAAACAATAAGATGACCTACTATTCTGTCTGCTTTATTAAAAAGTAGGTAGGTATTGGCGGGGTCCTCGTTCATGACGCGCGCAGCAAGAGGTGCTGGCTGGGTAGAAACTTCCTGCTCCCGCGTCTCACACCCGATGGCCCCTTGCCTTTAGCCTGTTGATGTTTTAATACGCGTGGCCGATATTTCCATTTCTAGTAAAACACAAGTTTCATTTTCTTATAAATATCAAGTACGTCTTGTAAACTAAAAAGTACTATAAATTTAATGTAGTTAAACAGAAAGCAGTAAAAATATCAACTGAGATAATACCTACTACTACTACCGTCACGCCATTTCTCCGTAAGGATAGGCAGAGAGAATGGACCGCCTTACACGTCTATCCTGGCATACATTCCTAGCTTCATTCATACATCTTGTCATACATGCCCTTCGGTTCTGTCTGCTTTTGACATGACCAGACTTATGATTTTGGTTTATCTGATCATGTCACGTCTTCCTTGGTCATTCTTTCGTCATCCATTCGTCCTACACGACAAAACCATCTCATTTTCCTTTTCCTAATCTATCTAACAATTAATGAATCAACTCAATGAAGTATTTCTTTTGAATAAAATATTATATTAAATAATATAAATGACTCAAAAATCGACACATAACATTATTTGTTTTACAAACAATTAAAATAACCAAAGCATTGCACCATTTCCCTGCAGGGATTGGCTGAGATTGAATTGTTAAATTTTTTTTTTCACGCTTTTAAAATGTACAGAGGTTCTTTGTTTCAGGTCTCGACTAGCTAGGAAATTCCTGTGTTTAGGCAAGACCTTATTTTTTTCGTGAATTTTTTTCATTCAATGATGCTTAAACAATTAAAATCAATAAAAATAATATTTCAAAATTAAACATTAATGTTAATTAGAAAAAATATCATTAATAATTAAATATAAATGCTGATTCTATTAATAATAAGAAAAATTTGAAAATGTAAATTACAAAACAAAAAAATATATCTATAAAAATAACAAGAAGATAGAAAATTAAATCTGACAAAATTTAAAAAAAAACGTCCCTTCAATTTGTTTACCTTGTAATACAATAATTTCAAACAAAAATAGGGATTTTTTAAAAATGATTATTATTTATTTTTAAGATTATTTTTCGCCATCTCATATTACAAGTCTCTTGTTTTTTCTCAAATAAAATAAAATTTTACGAATATTATATTTTCTTTTTAAAAGTAACGATTACTTTCTTCCCCTTGAGCTCAATTATGTGTGCAATATCAAAAGTGTTGGTTTCAGAAGGAAAACGATTTTCCGTCTATTACTTTTCCGACTGAGGAGGAAATCCGGCAGAGTAATCAACCGGAAGTCAATGCTATCTAGCGTAGGATACACCGGACCCTTGTGAATTGAAAAATGATTTATTTTGAATATTTGTTGCTCTATTATGCATCAATTTCTGTTTAGAAATGGACTTCCAAAATTAGGTTGTACATTTTATAAAGATTTTATTTAACCAAGCGTTAAATATTATTTTTCGTTTTTATCTTTACATTTACGTAATTTAATAAACATAATTACATTGACATGTTGAGTAATTTAATAATTATCAAGTCATTTAATCAAGCATGTATTTAGTACTTGAGTTTTGATAATGTCCTAACAAGACGAAACGCGTCACATATACTTATTTTTAAAGTAGAATGAAATCCAACAATGTTTTATGTATATCCAATAGAATTTTTTTACAGTTTACTATGGGTTACTCTTAAGTTTCGCGGTCTCTCCCTGAAACACCGCGCATAAAATAGTTTATCAATAATTGTTTGAGACGTATTACTTTTTATCCAGGTTTTTCAGGTTTGACTCCTGTCGCAAAAGTAGAAGAAATGTTTTTTTTTTCATTGCGAAAATTTTCACATCCCTTATTCCTACTTTGTAATATTTATTTGACGTTACAAGTTTATTTCACCCCTCTGCAACTCAGGCAATCACAAAATTCCTTCCTCCTAACAACACAGTACACAGTAAGTGTGCCTTTTAGGGTGCCCGAAGCCTACAGAAACATCTTTACTAGGACCAAATTTGTAATTTTCTGCTCCACGTAAAACGATTTCACCTACATAATTTTATTTCATAAATTTATTTATATTTTATTATCTAATTTCTATTAGCTATTTTTTAACAGCGTTTAACGTTTTGGAACGCATCACATTTGTTGAAATGACACCTATGGGCGCTTTACAAATTGTTATCTTTTAATGTAATATTTTCTAAAAAAAACTATTTATATGTTATTCTAAATTTATGATCGGAGTTCATCAGTAATAAAAAATTAGAAATGAAACAATTAAAAGAAAAAGTAAAGACAAAAAAACAAAAAGGACATACTTACATAAGACAGGAGATTATATTATTATCTTATATATACTAACTGGAAACTAATTTTTATTATTTGTTTTTAACAATAATTTTTTAATACCATTTTTTTATACGTATAAGTATACGTATATATTTTTTTTGTCTAAATTCTTTACAAGTTATTTACAATTGGCTTTTTAATTCAATGACTTTTCTTATCCATATATTTTTTTCTTTTTTACTATGTGAAGTTTCACTTTTTATTTTGCATGGCAGTATGCTTTTTATTGTTTCTACATGTATACAAAAAAGCGTTGTTTATTTTTAAAATTATTACTTACTATGTTTGGACTTACCTGTATATTTTTTGCAAATGCCCCTTAGGCGTATTGTAAAATTAAATAAATAAAAAAAATAAAAAAATATTTTATTAAGGTGAAAGAAATTTATTCAATATTAGACATAATTATTTTGCAAAAATTTTCTTTTATTTATTATCATATTACGTACATCAATTATACATTTACACAACGTTGCTTTGACTATCTAACTAGGGCTAGGTTAGGTTAGGTTGTTATCGCCCAGGTTCAAAATGTACATTCATTTTTAACCCATCGGAGGTCTTCCCATACCCAGATTTCTAAGCATCGGATAAAATCTAATGTTGGAATCATTAGTTACTCGTATTAATCTGATTAATAATGCTATTAAAGCTGCCCCATATATATTTGTTTTAAAAGAGACAGAACATTGTTTATATGGTTAATTAAAGAATTCTGCCTTTGATCACACCCTCTGTCGATTGCAAATTAAATTCAAATAAAATTACTATCGTTTATTATGAAGGTTTCGTTAAATGGAAATTTCCCCCGTTTCTGTAACCTACATATAACACCCCTGGGGCGGGAGGAGGTTGGGGGGATGCAATAACTTATCTTCTCCAATGAAACGTGTTGACAGTTTTTAAAATTGCATGGCTGCATTACCGTTTTCTTAATTACAAAAATAACAGTGAGAATTACGTACTGTCTAAAAATATTTTCGGGAAATTTTTTATTTTGAAAATTTGTTGTTTGAGAAATTTTGCTCTTTCGAAATATTATTATAAAAATACGATAAAAAAATATTAATTATTTATTTTATTATATTAATGATCTACTTTAATTCCGGGGCACAAATATATACTGTTGATTAAAAATTATTTTTCCCAACGTAAATTTGTCGACAGGAGATAATAACTTTTTTATTACATTTCTGATTGATATGGATGATCCTGAAGGCGGATATTTGTAATATGATAAGCCTGACATGATTGCTGTTTTTAATTCCACCTTCAGAATTATTTTTCGTTAACCTTTGATTGAATTTCGTTTGTAGAAAATATAATTGGATTTTCTTCAAAAAATCAAATCAATCACTCTTCACTTTGAAAAAAAATCCGTTAAAATCATGTAAAAATAACAAATATTTTTGTGTTTTGTAATTAATATAACACATTAAACTTCTATGTCCCGATGTCGATTCCAGACAGGATAAAAATAAGGACGAATGTCAAAATCTTTACTAAATGTTATTAAATATTTATATATAACCATTTACCCACTTTTCTATGTCTACCGGTTTCGAGAAGTACCCATCTCTTCGTCAGGACACCAATTAAACCAACATGCAAACCAACATCTTTATCTACAAATACTACCTTTTCAATCAATGAAAATCATAAGCTCTCCAGAGTTGTTTTATTTTATCAGGAAATCATATAGCGTACATAAATGTGGATAAGCACATATCTATAAAAATATGCTAGTTAATAGCTTCCACTTTTTATTTATTTCATTCATGCTTTTTTGAGAAAAACTAATTTTAAACAATAAAATAAATAAAGGTAAGTGTTGGAACATATTTACTTGCATACTCCCTTCTAAAAGAATTCCTCCATATATTTTTTTGCTTCATTTTCATTTCGCTTGCGTTTATTTTTATGAATACTTTTAATAAAAACTAAGCGCGTAAACGAAAAGTTCTTAATTTATTTATGTGGTCGCATTGAGAAGAAATGTCGCTTCTGAATTGTAATCAGAACCCTTCCCTCGACATACATTCAGTCTGTGTTACCCCGGATTAGGAAATTACCCCAGTTCTGGAACTTTCTCTCCCTCTCCAAACGGGTGATATCATAAATAATTCCAACATTTAATTAGCGGAGGATTAAACAGTCGTTATCCTGTCCGATCGCGATCCTCCTTGATCCCGATGCGCGATCGTTTTGAAAAAGTAAAAAAATACAAGTCCTCTAGTATCTGTTTTGAAAAGGCGTATCGTAGAAACCATGATTATCTTAGTAGAAAATTTATGTTATAAATATTTTTGTGAAAATCACCTCAAGGGCACTGTGAAAAAAAGTATCCCGACACGTCTTGACGATACAGAGGGCATTTACACTGTACAGTTGGGATTCTAGATCCTCGGTTCCACTAATTATAATAGATTGCTGCTACAGAGCATACACGGTAAGAAATCTAACAAATAACAACAGAGACGGAGAACATTTTAGCGACGGGAATATGGAAGTCTAGGCATAAATGTTAAAAGCCTAAAATCTCTGTTGTAATTTGTCTACAAACATTTGGACAAACTGAAAATATTGTACTAGGTTGTATTTTTTTTTAAATTCGAGATAAGCAATTAGCAAAAATTGACAAATCTGATTTCCTTCCATACTTTTACTTTTATTTGCTTTTTATATATTTTGATATTTTTATGTTCTTTTCAGTATGCATTTTTATATATTTTGAATTTTCATGTTTTTTTCATTGTGTATTTTTGTATTATTTAATTTAGCACTCAATCTTATTTGGCATATTATTTATTACTCCTATTTCTTACTACAGTGTGTAGTGAGTTTTTAGAAACCTTGTCTCAATTATCATTTCAATTATGCTTTTAAATATATATATTCTTTTTCTATTGATTTTAATGATACTATTATTCTGTTTATTTTTCAATGATACTGTTATTTTGTATATTTGATTATGTTCGAATCTAAATTTTAATTAATAATTTTTAATTTACATTTTAATATTTATGTCGGATTATATTTTTTAAACAGTATTCTTTGGAATTTTATTATTTATTACTTACACCTTTTTTTCTGGATTTTTATTATATTGCATCACATGTGATTATATTTGAATCTAATTAATTTTACTATGTATTTTTTATTCTTATTTATTATGGCTTGACACGGGCACAGCCTAAAAAGTCTTAATAAGTTCACTTATATTTGAATTAGTGTAATTTTGAATGAATAAATAAATAAATGGTAAAAAATCTTACCCCTCATTTACATTATTTTGAAAACTGGCTAAAACGTGTTTTTTTATCGTTTACAAATAGGTGCTTTATTAAAACGCGTCTTGCAGATACATAGCGCATGGCATGGACGGTTGGAGTTTTATACCTTATTTGATTCAAACCAATGTTTAATGTAGAAATACATAACAACATATTTAATATGGTATGATATATGTGGATACTTGAAAATTATATCCTTTTCAATTGTACACACCGTGGTATAATACATAACAATACGCATGAGAGTTCCATAAACAAGCCCTAAGCTGTATTTACGTTCAAATGACCGCAAGTGTTTTAAATCATCTTCAAACATCCCACAAAGATTTCTCAGCCTTCATATCTTCAAGATTTATTACACTTTTTTTTAGAAAATACGAACATATTACATAATATTTTATTATCTCCATATTTCTTCTGTTGAACTCTCTATAGATTATACAGATTGTACCGATTAGGTGATTATTTTTTTTATTGGTTTTTCATTTCGTTATTTTTCATGCATAAGAAATTTCGTTTTTGTCTGTAAAATAGTGATCAGATGACACATTGTAAATTGTTAGTGCCTTAAACACCTAATATGTTTTATTAAATCAAATCAATCAAACGAGAGGGAGCGCAAAAAATCTTATGACGCGAAAATAGTGAAGCAAAAATATGTTTTTTACTTAAGGCAGTCTAGTGAAACGCTCGAAAAATGCGGAAAGCCTACAACTTTGCAATTTCAAAACGATGTTTTTTCAAAATTGCTCTATAACTTTTTTAAAAAAAAACCCGTAGTAGATAAAAACAGTTTTCAAATTTTTTTCTTTTAAAAAACATGCTGAAAAGTTTCATATAACTAAAACATAATCATTTTATGATCGGGAGTTTACGCCTTTTAAAATCGAGACCAAACTTTGGTACATCGATTCTCACATAAAGACTAAGTTTTTACTAAAATTTTGTTCCAACAATGAAAATTTAAAAAATTAAACATTAAAACGGCCGTGGCAAAATCAAACTCTTTATTTTTGAATAGAAATACAAGTATTTTATATCACATAAATTTGGTAATATTTTTCATTAATTCTAGGTGAAATTATGCCTTCGTTAATCCTTTAAAAAAAAAAAAATTTTTTTAAACCTTTTTTTAATTGAACTGTATTTTTTTCTGTTTCGTTAATAAGAGAATTTTCGTTGTAAATATTCAATTTCTAACAATATCTTATTTGGATTTTTATCATCTTCATACCGGCCCTTCGACGGTCACAGATGGACGTATATTTTACGCATTTTGTTGCAAATGGTACGATTCAAATGACAAGATATTCATCACGCTATTGTGTGCATAAAAGCGAGATTCCAGGTCACCGATGGGTTTAACAGGGTTGCCAACCAGAAATGAAACTGGGCCGGTCATATACCCAGAACCGCAGACTCTAGATTCTAGTCTAGATAGACGAAAACAGTCCTAGAATGGCGACTCGGAACTGGCAGAAGTATCGGCAGGCCTCGGATAAGGTGGTCTGATGACAAAAAACGGGTTGCAGAAAGTGATTTGATAATGTTAGCTCAGGATAGGGTGATGTAGAGATCTAAGTGGGAGACCAACATACACCATTGGACATGAGAGAGCTGATGATGATGGCGATTGTATTTTTAAACTTACCATTCAAATATGGGCGCCATATATTATGCGAAAAGCCGAGAAAAATGGCGGGAAATTACAAAACGTGTTTATCGCAAAAGTACCTACTTAAGAGTTTTAAAAGTCATTAAGTACCATCTTATTAAAGTACCAACACAGACTTAAGAAGTATGTACGTGATGACTATCACAATCGGAAACTTCCTAACTGGGTTTGATGAGTTAACTTAATTACTTTTTTGCTTAGTTTAAAAGCTACATGAGAAATATGCGAGAAGTTGGGAAAAGTATTTAAAGGAAAATGACTTTTGGAAAAATCTAAGGAAGTTTTTCACCATTTGCATTTATTTTTTATTAGACTTTGGATTCGTTACGATTTGATATATGGTAATTTATTTGATTTAAAAATGCGTCTAGTGGCATTTTCACATACATTTTTTAAAACGTTTGCTGTCTTTAAACTCATGCGGTATCTTTTTACCTTGTCTATATAAGAACTGCATATTATTATACTAGATAAAATCAACTGAAACATTATATAATTTCCCTATCTGCACCCAGTAATGCGTAGGGCACTGTATAGGTACACCACTTTGTCGGTATTTTTTCGATTTTCCAAATTATTCGTCAAATTTGTTTATCATACGTCCGAAGGCGGCAGATAAGACTGAGCGCTTTCTTGTTTTCGGTTGATTCTAGCTCCCATAAGAAACAACTTTTCAAAAAAAGCAGAACGATAGAGATACGCCAATAGTAAATATATATTTTATTTATTCATATTTTTTTCCATTATAAACTATGATTAATAATAAAAATAATGTGACCTCACTGGGGTTACCCGTGCCGAGGACACTTAACAATATACATTTTTTTTAAATATTTTAACATTTGAGAAAAAACAAAATTGACTTAATAAACAAAGATAATAATAAAAATGTTCAGACAGTTTTACATACAACGTATTTATGTTTATAATTAATTTATGTACATCTATATTATTTATATTACAAAACGCACAATAAAAGAACAAAAACATAACATAAGCTGTACATTTGTGGAGAAGTTGATTCAATATTGATGTGGGCGAATGAGACAATCCATTTTACTTCTACTTAGCTCCACTATTCATTTTTTTATAGCCTTTTTTAACATTTTCTTGATACTAATTGTTTTAATAGATAGTGGAAGTAGGTTAGAGACTTCAATTGAATAATACTCAAAATCCCTTTGTCCGATATAGCGTGTAAAAAATATTGCTCTAGCGCCATAATCCAAGGAGAAAATACGGAAATTCGTCTGCATGAAGAAAAGTGAGACCGCGTTTCCTCTTAGGCAGAAACTGTCAAGTTGCAGTTCAAACCATTTTTTAAACCAATATTCCAAATCGACTATGCCAGGAAACGAACCCGGAACCTTTAGTTTGGTAGGCGAATGCGCTAGCTACTACAATAAGGACTACTCTTTCTCGATTTCCATAAGAGTCAAAAACACTCGTCCAAACTTCTGGTTCTACTTCACACGCAGAACTGTATTTTTCATCTAAGAAGAAGAATCTAAATATCATTTTTTTTTTCCTTCGATGATTATTTTTCAACCCGTATTATGTTTCACACCAGGTTTTATTAACCACAATTATTGATTAAGTAAATGAATTACTCAATAAATACTTTTTATTCTAGCGAACTGAGTCTTTTGACCCAATTCTTATCTGAATTTTACGGAAAAAATTCCCCTTACTCTAAACCTTTAGGTTTAGAACGAACGAACCCTCCACATTATGCTTTCAGCAAATGATTTTTAAAGCCCTCTGGTTGAACCCTTAAGCTGATCGTCATGCCAATATTTCAAGGTGTTGCAGTCCGGGCCCTTGATTACAAAGAAACGATAATAGATAATATTTGTAGACGGTACCACCTGTTTCATGTACCAATAAGTAAAACATCGTATGTTAAAAATGCTTTTTTTCGTAGGACTTTTTCAATGTACAATACAAAATTTAAAAATGTAGAATACACAAACGTCACTCTGTCAGATTTAAAATTTACACTAAAAATGTATTATGTAACTTAGTAGACATAACTAACTAACTAACTAACTAACCATCACGCCATTTCCCCGGAGGGGTAGGCAGAGAGGATAGAACGCCACAACACTCTGTCCTGGCACACTTCCTTTGCTTCCTTCACACTCATACATCTTCTCATGCACGCACGTCGATTATTCCGACTTTTCACATGACCACTTTCAAGAATTTGTTGTACTTGATCATGCCATGTCTTTCTCGGCCTTCCTCGACTTCTACAACCAGACACATTCGCATCATAAATCTTTTTAGCCGTTCTTTCATCATTCATTCGCTCCACATGACCGAACCATCGCAAAAGACCTTTCTTAATTTTGTCGATAATGCTTAACTCAGCCTTGCATTCTGCTCTAATTTCGACATTAGGGCACCTATCATACATTGTTTTTCCGCACATTCGCCTGAGGGATCGCATTTCAACAGCATTCAGTCTACTTTCGTCCCTTTTTTTCCAACTCCATGCTTCGCTTCCATACATTAGGGTTGGTACCAGAACTCCATTATGAACTGCTAATTTAGCCTCTTGCGATAGACACTTATTTGCTACGACAGACTTTAAGGCACCATTAACTCTGTTACCGGCACTAACCCTCCTTTCAATATCCTTGTCCATATTTCCATCTCTAGTAAACATACTACCCAGATATACAAATTCTTCGACCTGTTTCAAACTATCTCCATTTACTACAATCTTACATTCAGTCATAGTTACATTTCTTTCAAAGACCATGACGTTCGACTTTTGCACATTCATTAGCAAATCACTCTCCTTGCACACTTCGTAAACCTTTGTAACCAAGGATTGCAGTTCCTCTTCGCTGTCAGCTAGGAGGACTGCGTCATCGGCGTACATCTCCCCTCCCCTCCTTTTCCTCTCTTCAAGCATTCTTGTCCTTATCCCGCCCAATTTGCAGTAACTTAATGTTCTTAAAATAAATATTTAAAAAATCTTTGATTATTGAGTACATGAAAATAACATTTTTATATGTATAAATTGTATGTATTTATTTGATATGTAATATATTTTCTTTACTAACTTTGTATACTATGTGGAAATCTGTTATTAGTTCTGAGTTTATACACTATATATGTTTGTTTACTAAAAATATGTATGTAGAACTGTTGATTTCCCAAATAAAATAAAATAAAATAGATTTACTGTTTTCTTGTATAAACGATAGTTGGAATATTGTACAAAATTATCGCTTGCTTTTGTTAATCACATCATACAAATCATGCAACTAACACATTTTTGAAAAGTATTATTTTTTATGACAAATTAGACTAATCTTAGATTAAATGATGATAATAGATTTATTGGTATTTTCCTCTGGAAATTTTAATACTTTCATGTGAAAAAATTGGTGAATAATATCATTGCTACTGTTAAGTCGATGAAGACAGTAATTATCTGTGTCCGAGCGGATAAGGAATACACGTCTGTGTGTAAAACGGAATCTGAATCCTGGGCGAGTACTTTCGACTCGTGGCTACGCTCAGGTAACAATCGAGTATGGAGAAAGTCCGCCTCGTAATGCAGTAGTTGGAGCGTACGCCTACCATGCTTGAGGTCCCGGGTTCGATTTCTTAGAAGGTCGACATAAAATATGTCATGTTCCTAGGCCGCGATTATGAACGGCTATCTTCATCGGTATATACTGAGACGGTAAAACTAATATCGATATGTATGTACGAAAGTTTGTATATTTATATGAAAAATTAAAGTATCTTCGTTGGTAACCGGTAATTGTACATGTTTAAAAAAAATGTAAACATATTATTTTTCTCATACTGAAAACGTTATTTTACTTTACAGATAAAATTGAAGATAAATTTTAACTTCCCATTAGAATACGTACCCTGGACTGGCACCTGAAGCGTACGGCTGATCTCGTTACATTCATCTAACAGATGATCAATATCGGCTTCAATAATACTTTGCACAATCGGGTGCTGACAGAGGTTTTATGATGATGATGAGTCGATGAAAACAACTAAAAGTTTTATACAAATATTCTAATGAGGAAGTTTTTTGCAACGGGAAATAGGATACAACAAATGTTTTTTTACACGCTGAAAAATTGGAGCATTTAATTGTACGGAGAAGATTTAAAAGATGTATGAAAAAAATAATAAAAAATATTACTTTAGATGAAGCCAACCCACCAATCAAGACAACTCACCTTAGAAAACTTGAAACATCACAGGCGGAGTAATTTCAAAATTACCAAAAATCATAGTGCTGATAATACGATGCATTAAAAAAAATTGGCTTAGTTTGGTAGTCTATTAACAAATATATATTTTTTTAACAATGATTTTCCTCATTATGTGTAATAACTATATCGACAAATATCGGTTAATCTTACAGTTTCTCTGTAATCGAGGGCCTAAGCTTTATCGTAGATCTTTTCACCGGCTTGTCTCCAGCACCCCCATCTTCTTAATACATATTTCCCCTGCATCCTTCGGATTAGCTCTTAATGGCGTATACCTTCATATTAAGATGGTTATATATTTGGGAGGATTTAAAAAGAAGATAAAGGAAAAAATGTTTTACTTGCACACCATATAAAACACAAAATAATTATGATAGATGGTGTCATATTTGTAATCCACGCACCTTACATTTTAAATGTTCAAACATGGGCAGAATGGTAAATGTTAAGCCTTTTTAATGCTTAGACTTCCATATTGCCTTCTCGAAAGATTTTCCATCTCTGTAGTGATAGATTTTAATCTTTATAACTCCCTGGGGTGTAAAACCAACCTATTTTTCTAAATATTGTATTATGTGTTAACACAGTGGTCGGCAAACTAATTAGTCATAAGAGCCAAAGATCAGCAATACGACAATTAAGATTTCTTTTGAGTGTCAAATTTCTTTTCGTTAAATGGTTTTCTCTTCAAAGCCAACGAACCTTATAGAAGATCTCCATATTTACTCTCTGTTATTGATCAAACATGATTTAAATAAGCGATGTAAAGGAGATTCAACGACAATTGCGTTGACAATATTGATCACCAAATCCATAACACTTGAAAATTTTCGCCTCATGATGAATGATGCAATGGTAAAAAAGCATCTCATGATTAATTTTTGCTTCGAAAATAGAAAAAAAACCGTTCTCACTTCGGTCATAATTTTAGCTTGATTCGTCGAAAATGAAATAATGTCATCATGTTTAATATGATGCTTCTCCGTGCATTCGATTACATTATTTGCAATATCCTCAATAATTCAAAGGGCAATAGTCCTAGAAGTTCTTCTGAAGAACATGTAGACTAAATAATTTGAACAAAAAGTGTTGCTGAACCGCACTCGAGTGGCTAAAGAGCCGCGGTTTGCCGACCACTCTGTTTACAAAAGTGTCGGTTTTTTTCCAAATCAAAAATTTAGCGCAAAAAATAAAATGAAATGGTAAAGGTTATATGTCATTTGAAAGAAAATATTCTGCTCTACAAGATATTGTGTTTGCTTTTACGTAACACATATTATTTTATTTGATACCACGCCTTCAAAATGGAATGTCAAGTTGACGAATGTGAGCATTTTCCACAAATAAAACTGCCAAAGATGCTGACATTCATAAATTTTAGATTTTCATAAAAATTTAAGTACTTTTCTTCGTCAGTAATCTGTAACTGAAGATATTTAAAAAATATATATGTATTAATATTCAAATATTGAAGATTAATCTCCTTACTTCACATTGTAATCGAGGCCCTAATGTAAAGTAATCGTAATTGAATTAATGAACTTTGAACTTAAAATATAAAACAAATTTTATTTGACATGAAACGGATATTTTTATATCATGTCAAATAATATTTGATGTTTTGAACATAATGTCGGCCAAATGTCCACCACGGCGTTGTTTAATCCAAGGTTCAATTTTCATTATTTCTCTTATTATATGAGCAAAGCAGGGTAAAAAATTTTACTTCCCTGGCAACACTAACGAAATTTCCATTTTGTTTCTTCGACAATCTGACAGATGGAAAAATAATTCAATTTTTAAGTAATGCATTTGTGACAAACACATTAATTTGATAATTACACATGAAATGTGAATGCATCCTGTTTTTTAAGATTCTTGCAGTATTTCTACACTTTAAAAGGACACAACACGGCATGGTTAAATTCGAATCAGGAGTTGCGTACTGAGCGACGTCTACAAATAAACTAATGTGTCAAAACGTAAACCTACTCATTTATGAGTAGTTGAGTCGCCTTCTGTTGATGGTTTTTGGACTATTCTTAATTCTGTGTATATGGCACATCATTATGGTAAACAGAAAACTCAAACATTTGGTTTACATTTAATAAAAAAAGGGAGAGAAAAAAAGGAGGATGTATTTCAATCGTGCTACTTTTTTATTTATTTCTATAGTTTGTCTTGTTAACAACATTGTTTAAATAAAGACATTTAAAGTCAACTAAGATTGGTTGAAATAGTTGTTAGTTCCACTTAATGGCCTGGGCGTGTTTCCGCTAGAGCAGCTGACCTAGTGGAATTACCATATTCACGGAATACTCATCACTCAGGATTGTATCAGGCTTGGTCACGTTGGACCGTAATTAGTTCGCCA
>NW_028280212.1:0-56301 GCF_059751315.1 Micrasema longulum | reverse complement strand
TTTAATACCTAGTATTCAGCACGTTGATATAGAAAATACGCATACGTAGGTAGGTATGTTTACTACAACAAATTGTTTGAATTTGTAAATCGCGTGTGGTCGAACATGTTCCGCGGTAACATTAGGAATATTTGTAGATTTAGTTTTCGTAGTTATAATTTTTAACAGTAAAATATGTGTTATTTTTTAATTTTCAAGAGATGCGTCGCATCCACAGTATCTATATATGGGTGGCGTGCGCCTGCAGTCCAGCTCCAATGTTTTTTTCAAATATTTTTTTCTTCATTTAATGAATATGTTTACATAACTCTGTGGCTTGGGTCTAAAAGGGCCAATGTCGTAAATTATATTATTGAGGACTTAACAGCTATTTCGCAACGTTATTGTTAACTGTTTGAGGTGTTTGAAATTATTTTAAAAAAAAAACATTACCACAATTTTTTTTAAGTGTGTGTAATTTTTTTTTGACATCAACTCTACAAAGTGTCACAAAAATAATGATACATTTGTTTTAATTCTATTACAATCTACTTTTACATAAAACTTTTCCATTTTTTTGTCTCAAATTAAATTTTAAAAACTTAGTTAGCGTTCGATAGTAAATTTACACGGTTTATTGAATACAAATTTGTATGAAAATCGCGCAAGGTAAAATTACTGCAAATTAATTATGTTTAAGTAAATGACAGAAGAACGGACATATATGTTTATTTTTTATTGGGTTTAAAATTTTTTTCATGTTATCTTCTACACTACTGTTTACACTACTGTTATGGATAAAAAATTAAATTAAAATAACAACAAGTTAACATTAAACTGTTTATAATTGTGTCTATGGCTAAGGCATTTTTTATTGTTTTCGCTCATACATAGGAACAAAGGTATTTTTAATTTACATATTGCGTGAAAAAATAATAGTTTGTTTTCAGTAAACTTTTTTATTTTTTTAATAATTCACAGTATACCAGCTGTGTCCACGATAGTTTCAAAGTTTTCAGTTGGCGGCCTCCGTGGTGTGGCGGGTAAGACGCTTGACTCACACACGGAAGGTTCCGGGTTCGATTCCCAGTGAGAACACAAAAAAAAAGCGATTTTTCTCAAGCCTAGGTGTTCAGTGATGTAATTCACCACTTAAATTGGGCCTCCTGGCCTGTTGTGATGCAAAAAAAAAGTTTAAAGTTAAATAATTATGTTACTGTCTGCACCTAATTGTGCGTGGGCACCTTATTTATGCACTAAACGAAGCGTATTTTGATCATTGTTGTAATATTACGGTAAGATGATGATGAGTCTTACGCTTCAGCTTTTAGTTCAAGAAATATGAAATATAATTGTGTAAAAACACCTTTTTAAATAAATATTTCATGCTTACCACGTCGAGAATTCAGGAATCCGAGACCTCGTGCATGGTAAGCAAACACGCTGACCATTTGACAAAGAGATGGACGAAATAAAAAATGTAATGCGTGTTTTCTTGTTTCTAAAATATATTCATGTATCTCACAAGTTGGCTTCTTGTAGGATCTATCTCCTTTTTTCTCGGGGCCGAGTATTCTAATTTCTGTGTACCTATATCAAATGGCTTAAAAGTGGTCCAATTAAAGAGCTTATCGCTGATCTGTTTTCTAGTACCCATTAGCACCTTGGCACTTGAAAAATGATACCAGTTGACCTTGTCAAACATAAAGGAACATACATACAGACCGAACACAAGTCCGGTGGGTTTGAAAGCCTCTCATCTATCTAAAAGATTCAAGTTTCAAGTTAGAGATTCTTTATTTACTATCTCAAGATTCAAGTTCTAAGAAATAGTAAATATAGCCTTAAATACCTTCCGATAGTATAAAATGTGAATTCTTAGAAGGCAAAGCGACAAATTTTCAACGCATTGGATCAATAGTATTCGTTTTTTATTAATATCCCTACAGAGATGAGGTAGATTTTTTTTCAAATTCAGGATTATGGATATTCGAGCGTTTACAGGGCTTATGACCTGTCATTGGCTCGACTCGAGACTCGAGTCTTAAATACATAAAATAAAGTAATATGCTAATTAAAAATACTTAACTTCAATATCAATACATAGATGGCGCTCCAACACGCTTGTGAATGGTTTCTCATTTAATAACATGTATACAAAAATCAAAAAAATGTTACCTGTGTCGATATTCGCTAATAAGCGGAATGGGGAATGTTGTAGTACGTAAAGTGGCCACTTAACCCAGCCAATGACAGGTCATAAGCCCTGTAAACGCTCGAATATCCATAATCCTGAATTTGAAAAAAATTCTACCTCATCTCTGTAGGGATATTAATAAAAAATATATACCTACTCCCCCTTGGGGGAAATCCAGATTTGTGTATGTACAAAATACACGTACCAAAAATAATGAATAGTATTCGTATTACAAATTATGATACAAGTTAGTTCATTTAACTTAAATTCATGTAGGCATTAGGGGGGGCCGACAATTTTTTTCTTCTGATTTTTTAAAGGAAAGGGGTCTAAAAATTTGCCTTTTTTTACTACTAGAAATGCAAAAAATATCATTTTCAATATTTGATACTACTTTTGACCATCAACCAGAGCTTGACATTTTCGGAAAAATCATTTTTTTGCGCTAATACGGTCATTTCGTATTCAAGTTAGAAAATTAGTCCAATTTAATTTTATAATGTACATTCAACTTTATTCAATAAACATCTAAGGGCGTGAGTTGCACTTTGTTTTGTAATAAATGGGTAGCATTGTTTAATGGGCCATTGTTTTCGTCAATATTAGCCAGGCGCTCAACAGAATCAGTTCCGCGGAGTGTAAACTTTTTCCATTTCGGTAGTTTTAAAACGTGTTTGAATTTGTAATGTGATTAAGTAATACCTTTCCGAACAAGTAAATAATTTTATCAATATGGATAATCAACAAAATTTTCAAACAGTCATAAACATTAAAGCTCGGTTGAGGGCCAAAAGTAGTATGGAATATTTATTTAAATATTTTTTTACGTTCAATGTGATCAAAAGTGCAACTTATTAGACCCTTTCACTTTGATGTATTAAAAAAAAAAAAAAAAAAAAACATCATACATCATCGGCCGACTCTAGTGTGGATGGCAGTTTAATAATATTGTTATTTTACCATTTACTACCTCTATAAATTTCTGTGGAAATAAAAACAATGACTATTGACAAAAAGCCAGTGGAACAGGTCCTGAGTTTCAGATACCGGGAGTAGAAATCTCAAGTCATAGGAATTATTTGAAAAATGTTAGTATATTTTAAAAACTTTTATACCATTATTAAACGTTAATTTAAATGAACAGTGACTCTTAAACTGATTATAGACAAAGTTCATGAAACTTGAGTTATTATTTTACAACACATGTTTATTCAATCAAAACAGTTTCATGTTCTTAAAATATGTTTAAAACACGCCTTAAATAAAATAATTGAGAAGGGCGAAGAGAATTTCTCAAAAACATATAAACCAGACAGAACTAAAGAACTGTATTTTCTGTGTATCGCCGATTACCAACATACGCAAAAAAAAGATGTGCGGAGGGATACCAGTAATAAAAAATTAACTGGCGGCTTTTTAATTTTGGTAAGTACAAAAGTAAATAATGTATAACGTTACACGCCGTGCTTGCACACGATTTTGTTAAAAACGCACTCGACAGGGATGGCGTGTGACGTCAAAATGACGTGACGCTAACTGCGAGCCGTTTCGTATATGCTCGTTTGTGAACCAGCAAAATAAAAATAAAAACTCGTTTTTCATGCATTGATAGTTATATCATTTGAATCGTAAAATCCGCTGTTAATGTTTTATACGTTTTCAGCGCTAGTCCTGATTTATGAAAATACCCCTTTAAAAAACAAAATTATCTACAAACCTCTAAACCCTTCCTGTTTTATATTCCAGATTATAAGACAAAAAATTTTAAAGTATTTTATTTATGATTCAATGCAGTGTAAAATATTATGGCCCTTCTTTGCCAATAATCGTCGTAGAGTTACGCCCTCTAAAATTTTAGGCGGATTGACTTTGCATTTTAACAACACATAGTGTCTTACGGCTAGACCGTAAAACTTCAGTGGAACATTCCTCGGGGCCACTATTTTTTAATTTTTAATTTATTTAAAAAACTCTTTATTATAATTTTAAAATGGAGACAATTCTTATTGTAACAAACTAGCATCCCTTCCACAAACCCCTACTTCTTCTCTACCTAGCCCCTTCCGTAGTCAGCATCCGGTGCGTATCACTGATTTTTATCTCAATTTTTAAAAAAGCGATTTTCCAAAAAATTATTATGACGTTTTTAAAAGTACATCATAAAAAATGTTCCTCTGAAGTTTCGAGGTATGGCCGAGAAAAAACGTGTATAAATATTTATGAGTAAAATATTTTCTAATTCTTGGAGTTACATTTACACCCACCGCTCTATACGTCGTTCATAATTGAGTCTGTTTTCGGACCTCTTCTACCCGCCTTTAACTTCTACCACTCTGTGTTAAGTGTTCCTGCCACATACATTTCAGAACACCGACGCGTTTCATTAGACAGCCTTGTCAAAATGTTGAGATAAAGTCCATACATCAATGCCTTAACAACTCTCTATCAAATCGAAATGCTGAAATAAACATAAGTACACGTTTCACAAGCATTGTGATAAAAATGTCACTCAACCTGTTCTTCTGTTATGTAGAATTAATTACACCGCATTACAAAATGATCTAATTTTTATTCTAACCAGATAGTTAGGTACCAACATAAGAAATTACCACCTGACCGTCGCAAAAGCTCGGGGAACTTAACTCCATTATTGAGAAAAAAAATGCAAATCCGCTATAGCCTATAACACAATGACTAAGTTCTTTTTACAGTTTTTTATTTTATTTTCATTTATCGTATTATCAACGCTATGATTCATTGAAGTTTTGGATTTCTGAAATTACTCCGTAAGTGACGTCTCAAGTCCTCTTCCGCTTCTCCTCGGTCAGTTCTGCCGATTGGTCCGTTGACTTACCGTAAACCGGAAATCTTTCACAACTCTCTTTTCATTGGTTGATTCACATGAACTTGTGACATCGTTGAAAGCAGTTAGTTTTCATTTCAATATTTTTAAATTTTTATCATAGAAATTCAAGAAACTTTGGAGTACAATTTAATGCTCCAATTTTTACCGTGCGTGAGAAATCATTATTTATATTTAATTTCCCGTAAGGCTCAACTTCCTCATTGATGATTTAATACTGTGAAATTTAAGTACCTTAAATACACGTTATTGCCTTGTCAACCACATCTCATATTTAGCAGATATTACGTTGACTTTGAAACTACAATTTTTAAAAAAGTGACAAAAATCGCAATACACATAATTATTTTGTCCGAAACAAAATTTTAAGCTGAAACCGAAAATTATTTATTTAAGTTAAAAATCACTTCAAAACTCTCAAAATTAAGCAATTTTTTTTGTCGAACCTAACGAGTTCATTGAAATAAATGTTGAAATAAATAAAAGGCTGGAATTACAAAAATATAGGAACTAAAAACTAAACGTCACAGAGCCATAAGACGCACTCGAGTATAGCCAAACGTAATCCGACACATCCAGACCACATGTTTCAGCTAACCGAAACCGAAACTTCGGTCAGTCACTATTGGATTATCTGCAAATGAAACGATACATCTGTGGCCTTATTCTGTAACTAATTCTTTTGGTATATTCGTACGTATTGTATGAGAGGGAACGAGAGCGAAATACGATTTTGATTGCGTTGGAGTGATATAGATATATGAAGAACACAGTGCAAAAAATCATACGTTGTCGGGAAATATGACGGTATTTTTTATGCAAAATGTCACGTTTTATTACAACCTAGTTCCGTTCGAAAATGAAGACCAGGAAGACGATTTCACGCGAATTAAATATTTTTTTAAATTTATTATTATTAATAATATATGAACAAGATATTATACTCCCAGGAGTTATAAAAAACCTCATTATTAACACGCACACACTTATTTTCGTTTGTAACGTGTGATTCGAAGAAATGTTATTTGGTATTTAAAAAGAACGCGAACATTTTATTCGTCAAAACTTCTCCAAAATACACAAAAAAAAATGACAAAATAGTGTTAATAATATTTAAGATTTCAAAATAATTTCAATTTTATACAAGACGTTTTCTCCAAAACAAAGTATATTTACTACCTGTTTGGTCAGCTCATTTCCGTTCGGGCTCTGTACACCGATAACAGCAGGAATTTTGTGGACTGTATAAAAATTGTACTCACTTTAAACTTTTTCGATTGTTTTTTGTAAGAAGCACTTCACTTTTACTATTGCACGGATACCGGTATCATGTTGATGAGATGTGTATTTTAGGCTGTTTATGAAACACTAATATCAGAAGTATGTAGATGCAGGTATATGATAAAGACTTATCAGAGTGACACTTTTTTAATATTTTTTTTATGGGAGTTACATTATTTTTTACTTTGCTATAATATACAAGGTTTATATTTCAAAAAGAGGATTTTTCTGCTATTGTATTACATTATTTTCGCTGAACTGTTGGAATCAGGAGGGATATTTTAATGTGGGCTAATCAGGTACTTCTCAACATTTGCTCATGTGGAGATGAAACCACTTAAAACTCTTCAGGAGAAGCCGGCCTGTTGGCAGTTGTCAACCGGCCTTCCGTTCCACTAGAAAAGTGTTTGGCATTTTATTCCCTACTTTGGTTTATTTTACCAATTGCCTGCGCTATATTTATCATGTATGATACTTCCTCTCGTGTGAGTCCTTTATTACCCATCACTGATGGGATGTCGCAAAGATCTTTGCCCAGGCTTCTGTATAGCGCCTCCAGCTGTTGTCTTTGAAAGCTGAAAAAGGGGCAATGCATCAGCAGGTGAGGGACATCTTGAGGAGTTTCATCGTCGCATGGGTAGTTGTCGATCTCGGGGAGCTTGAAGCGATGCAGGTAGCTCATGAACCCACCGTGACCCGTGAGAATCTGGGTGAGCTCGTAGCCAGCTTTCTGCATTCTCCTGAAATCATAGGCATGGAAAATTGTAGGGAAAAACATTTAAGTAATTCTACCTGTAGGTTTACTCAAATAACGATTATTCCAGAGTTGAAGGGTCCTGCTTCTTATTTTCCTTCAGAGTGACACTTTACACGGGCATGACTTGTTCACAGGATAGTAGGACAATTTAACTTGGGAAGTATTTATGTAGGAATGAGATATTTACAGCTGTATATGAGTTGCAAGTATAATTTTTTTAATTGAGTACCTAATACTACCATATAACATATAAAGAACTATTAAAAATGGCAGTATTTCATATTTTAATCATATTCATTCTATTGATACTTAAATTAACGATAATTAAGTGTAAGTCCCTCTCCAAGCGCAAGAGCTTGTCTATTTTTTGGTAAGGGACAGCAATTAAAATAAGATAGTTAACTTAAATAAATTTCGAATATAATACTCTACATAATTGCAAAAAATTAAATTATTTAAAAAAAAAATAACTATTAAAAGTGATCACTTAAACTAGCTCAAACCAGTCAAAAGCTATGTTAAAAGCCGGGACTTTTTTAAAAATGATTTTCGTTTATATTTTGGTAATTCTGATTATATGTTGAAGATGACTTGATTATTTTTTAACTAGCCCGGGAAGATTTGATATATAGCTTTTAATATGTAAATTACAACATTTAAACTATGTCTCAGTACTCGTATGAATGTGTGCAGGAATATGGAAGCCAATGTCTTGTTGGACGAATACAATCAACAATTAACAAATGATTTTAATCTTTTTCTTTTAATTAACCGTCCTTTTTAATGTAATTTAAATGCTTCACACAATTCACCTGCTTCTGATTTACATACGTACATATGTACAAACCATACTGTAGCTATATTTTATGTGTCTTTACCTATTAAAATTAGACTTTTACGGGTTCAGACCTAAATGGATTAAACCTGAAAAATACGTTTAATTAAAAAAGTAACAAATACTCATAAAACATATTCAAAGTAATTGAGTTTACAATTGCATTCATATTTATATGCCTGATACACGTAAACATATTTTCAATTAATTTAATTTACTGCCGGTTTTTTTTTGAATTTGGTAACGGACAAATAAATCCCCCTTTCAAGTAATGTTAAATAATATAAGCATAGGCAATCTATCAAAATCTTATATCTAAAATTTTATTTGTATGAAAGCGAGACGTTTACTTTACTTAACCACATTTACTTAACTCTTTTATCTATTATGAAGTAAATGAGCTGAAATCTTTATTGATGTAAGTGAGATTTATCTGGCTGAATTATTTCACCTACTAATGTGAAACATTTGCAATTAGCATATAATATCATGCGTTCACCAGATATAAAAGCAATGTTTGAATAGCATATACACAAAGATAAGGTTAATTGAAAAATAATAATATGGAATAAAGGAATACTTAAAAATTCATTACTTTTACTGTGGAAAATACCAAAATAATTTATGGTTTATCGTTGTGAATTGAAAATATAAGGAAGAATGTATTCCCTAAAATGATAATACTTCTGAAAACCAAATAATACTACATTTGATTTATTTAACATAATTTGAATCATTGTCTTCTGTAAAAATATGTTTTTTGGTGGGCTACATGGATGTCGTACACTAATATAAAAATCAGTTGTGAATGTACGGTTTTTTTACCTCATAAAATAAATAATTTATTAATCATCTCAACAAAATCCCTGGAACATCCATACAAATTTCAATTGTATTTCCTGATCAAAATATTTTTTCAAAATTAAAGATTTGAATAGTTTATGTAAATATAAATGTTTTTCAATTTTCGTACTTCTTATTATACCAGTTAGTTAAATCAACAATATTTCAAATATATCAAAATAATTGTAGACAGGCTGGCTTCATTTTTTACCATTTTATTATATAGGCGCTCTCTTGTGGCCTATAAACTGGTAAAAAGCATGCAAAAATGCAAATAAAAATATTACCATGAAAAATACGAATACGAACCGACGTCAATCACAAGTTAGTAAAAAGTTGGCAGTTATTGCTAATAAATTTGAGAATATTGTTAATATTTTTAACACGAGTGATTTACAAATCAAAAAATGTCTAGAGTCTCACTTTTCACTTAAAATTGACGTTTATTATTTTTAGTTTTCTCTTCATATACAAGTATATTTTGTATCTTATCTTTATTTTAGTTTTCCATTTTAATTTTGTTATCCGGTTGTATATGATTTATAATATTTTTTTTTAAAATTCAATTTGTTTTATTTTAATTGTATCATCACGTGTAATAATTGTGTATGTATATTTAATTTTAAATTACTGCATACAATAAAAGAAAGTAAGCCGTGTAAAATAAAATAAAAATAATGCGTGTATTGGCCGTAACTACAAAGTATATCAACTACCCTCTACTTTATTAAATATGCTCAGATCAATCATTCGATAAGATATGTATAATTTATTGCTTCATTAATAACAAAACCCGTCGGGCACCAGGTTTTAAGGAGTTGGAGACGCCTATCTATAAAGTAAAGATGGTATCAACAAGTATGGCTGTGAACATTCATTCCTAAATGTCTTCTGATTATTTGTTAATAGGGGAAGCGAGCTAAGAAGATTGCATTCTCTGAATATTTAATTCCTTACTTTAATTCATATCTGTTTTTCATAACATAAGATCTTATGGTCATGTGGTTATCTACAATAGTTATCAAAAACAAAGAAAAAGTGCAAATTTACGGTCCCTACGGATACAGAATCTGCATTTAGCGAGGTTTACAGGGGAGCAAAAACAATAATCATTCCATCTCCGCTCCTTAGTTGAAGCATATAGCGTCCACGAAGATCCTTCAGGCATATCTGTCGGCCGCCAACTCTTGTGCATCCTCCCGAGTCAAATTTGCGTCCTGTAATTCTGACATGAACTGCCGACGAATAGACAGCAGTGAACGTCCAGGGCGTCGATAACCTGATGCCCTGTAAAGTAAGCAAGCGTGGTTAAGGCTCTTAGGAGGCATCCACAATACAAGGCCAAGCCAACCGTATCGCCTCCGCTTGATGATAGTTGTCACCGGATTGTTTTTCAAAGGAATAACCCGGTAGGCCTCTATTTCAAAGGCTTGTCAGCAGGTAGAAAAGAGAGGATATAGACGGAAGCAATGAAAAATACACTACAACAGCCAGACCAATTGAGAAAAAAATCTTTCTTGGATTCCTCTTTTGCAACTGGCGGGAATCAAACCCGCGACACTTGTCTCATAGTTAGCCGTCTAACCAACTGCGTTCTCTTATTACTTCATCCCGCAAAAAGTCAAGCCACCACACACCGAAGATTCTTCTGAAACACCTATTCTCAAAATATTTTTGCTGTTTTCGGCCCGGGTGAAGTGACACGACTCACATCTGTAGAGAATAATATGTGATTTGCAGGCTTAAAAAAGGCGTCATTTGGTTTCCAACGAAAATATCCGATCTCTATCAAAATCTTGCATTTATCAGATCTTCGAAGAGAAACTTTTGTTTTTATGGCCCAATGTCCCGAATGAAGAGATTAGTCGATTCGGCACAAAACTTGGAATTCTATAGGATGGATCTTCCGACTTTTCATACATCTCTTTACCATAAACACAGTATGGGATGAAGATAGATCAGCATGAGTTAGCTCGAAGTCTTTTATGTTGATCGTGTTTATAAATAATTTGTATTCCATTATTTTATTGCCCCTGTTTGTCTTTGCTACATAGTTTTAAGTTATTTTTATTAAATTTCTTGTACATACGTTTCTTCATATAACTGTTGTAATCATACACTTTAGTCCTACGGGAAATTGGATACAAAAAATGTGTTCTTACGCGCAGTAAAAATTAGAGCATTGAATTGTTCGTCAATTTTTTTTGAAAGTGTACGAAATTTTTTTTTAAATGGTTTAATAAAAATTAACCAATTTGAACAACATTACTTATTAATATGAATGAACCAATGAGAAGAAAGTTCTGGAAGATTTCCGATTTATTTACCTTCAACGGACCAATCGGCAGAACTGACCGAAAAGACGTAAAAAAAACTTGAAACGTAACACATGCAGTAATTACAGATACCTTTACAATTTTTTTAAATCATAACGCTGATAATTCGATACATTAAATTTATTTAAAATAAATCTTACTTTCATAGTTTACTAATTTTTAATTTTTTTTACAACTGATATTGGAGTAGATCGTATATTTAAAAAATAAATAAATCTCCAGACAGCCGTCATACTGTTTATTTTTAATTACTTTTCAACATTAAAAATACGGATATAATATTTCAATGGTAGATATATTACAGATTTCTTTGTACTAAATGAAAACCACAAACACTTAACGTGCAAGAGGATCATAAATCGATGTTTTTCTTCATCGATTGGAAATATCTCTCCATCTTCTCTGCTCTGCGGTCATGTCTTACTTGGAAATAAATCAGGCGTGAAGTTTTATCTGCTTTAGCAATATATCGATATCAGCATCTCCATCTTTGTGATGATAATAATGGTCCACGTGTTTCGAAGCACGATCCTGAACTAAACACGGGCTTGGAATAGAGGATAACGTTTTCTTAATAACTTTTGCGTTACTGTTGATGCTGAAAACGTCAAGAGTTCTGCCAATTATCGGAGTTTACTGCTGTAAGCTATTGTTTAGAAGTTAAGACCAACGGAGATGGAAGGATAATAAAACATATAGAAATTAAAAGTTAATGCACAATAATCCTGCAGTATTTTTTTAATTTGTTCGCTGTCGTACAGTACTGTTTATCCACATAAAAATTAGGTTTGTTTATTTATTTAATTACGAACTCATTAAGTATATTTAACAATGGCAAATGCATATTTTTCTAATAAATACAGTTACAATTGAAATTAAATACAACTTAAGAAAATTAAAGCTAGAACGAAAATTTAATTATTGACTGATTTTGTGTTTATTTTGAAGACTTGATTTTATTTTTACAAATTTAAGAACAAAAATTTCGTGACAATTGTCTCAATTTTGATTAATGTACATGCTCTAGTTCATAAGATTATTTTTATTTCTCAATTCAGTAACTTGAATCATATAACTTTATAAGGACATTCAATCTATCTACTCGTCACATTTGTTTGAAAATGCCCTATCAAGGCGAAACAATTGTCACAATTTTTTTGTTTTTATATTTGTAATAATAAAATAAACTGTTCAGTAGACTCAAATCAGTGTTCAATTTCTTAAATTATAAGTTCAAAAATTAAATAATTACTACCTGAATACAAGATCTGGTCTATCAAATAAAACAATAACGTCATTAAAAAATAACACATAAGAACCAATATAAATTATTATTTTACTAACATAAATGAACTCAAATAATCTAAAATCATAGAGTTTCTAACTTAAATGTCTCCCTCTAAGGTAAATCCAGTCCTAAACCCCTCTCTAGAAAAAAAATGTTTTTAAGCGCATGCGCTATTCCAAAATACTAAACGCTAGTTGTAATAATGGAGAGGTGCCTCTGAGTAAATGTCACGCAAATTTCGTGCACAACATAATTCATTTTCTTGGAAATCTTTGTACGATATATAAAAAAATAATCGCAAACTTATTATTATTAAAATTAAGTTATCGTTCAAACGCATCAAAGTTAGTTTTACAGGTCATAATTGAACGTAGTTATGCAGAAAGCAGTCAGTCCACAATTTTGAAAAAATATATATTGATGTTACCGGGTGCAGTAAGATCAATTATATGTCTTGCTAAAAACAGTTAGACCGATTTCATACAAAAAAATGATTTAATCACCTTTTGAAAATGGTGTCCATCATAAAAACTGTATTTCTCAATTTGCAGAAAACACCCACAGCACTAGAAGATCTTAATGAATTTAAAAATCATTGAAACTGGTCAAATACATAATTAAATTTTTGTTTTTAATGTAAAAAAAAAACTTTTATACTCCTTGTTTATCATTTGTTAAAGTCAAAAACATTTCAACTGTTGTTGAGATCTGTTTATTCACTCTTTTCACAAAGGTACTATTATCTCACTTTGCTATAGCTGGTTGCTTTCTGCATAACTTCGTTCAATTACGACTGAGAAAAACACGAATATCTCTAAAAATTTATTTATTTTACTGCATTGTTTTATTTTGATTGTATCTTCCATAAAACCGGAATGAATTTTACTTTACGAGTATCCATTATGGCTGTGCGAGTATGCAATAATTTGTTTTCTTATTCCGTAAAATTATTATGCAAGTAGTTAATGCCAAAGCCAGGGACCTGCAACCTATCAGCAGTTAAAGTGATCTATTGCCGGCAAGGGGTACTTATACCAGATTGCATTTCATCACGATCCGATGAAGATCAAGGCCAACCTACGGAGAAGCGGTTACGAAGGTAATAAGGACTCCTGATTTAATGAAAATCCTGACGAGAATTAATTATTAATTATAGGAAAGCGTCACGAAATATTTACTTTTGATAGCTTTTTACGTATTGGAAAATTTGATATGTACATTGTGTTATCTTGTTAACAGTACCAGACAGCTATTTTTCAAAACAATTATTTTTTCTTAAATAACTAAATAGGACGGAAAACATAAATCCAAACATAGACATGAAAATACTTTTTGCTAATTATTTTTATATATTTTATTTAATAGTATAATTGTACATTTTTACAATTTAAAGAAAATAAATTACTTGTTATATTTTTACTAAAACTAAAATCCCATCAAGCCACTTTTTGGAGCTTGTTGGTGAAGATTATATTTATCCTAACTTAAAATATTATTTACATTTATAAAAACAATGAATAACAGATAAAAAATAACAGTCGGAAAGAACTTCTTCTAAATAACTGAATTTAATAGAACAATTAAAAATATTGTTTATAAACAACAAAACAATAACAAGGTATCTTTGTAAGGGTGGACAGAGAGAATAGAACAGTAGATCACTGTCTTCACCTGGAGATCTCGTTTCCTCTACATTCATACATCTTCTCATGCGCGCACGCCGAGTATTCCGACTTTTCACATGTCCATATTTGAGTATTTATTGGATTTGGTCATGTCGTGTCTTTTTCGCTCTTCCCCGCTTACTGCATCCGTCAACATTTGCATCGTAAATCTTTTTAGCCGTTATTTCACTGTCCATTCACTGTACATGTCCAAACCAACGCAGAACTCATTTTTTTGTTATTTCGATAGTTCTTATTTCAGCCTTACAAAATGAACGGATATTGACATTTTGTTTATGAATTTGAAAGTATGAATTACAACATTAGACATTTTGAATGTATGCATTTATAAAAAAATTATTAAATATATGCGTTTATAAAAATGTGCATATCTACATCACAAGTGAGAATTTCTTTTTTTTTTATTTCTTGTTTTATTTAATGTTTTTATCTTCATACCCTTGTCCCCACCCGTTGGTTCATAGAACACTGCATAAATACACAAAATTTAGCGCATTTCAATTATCTGTTACGTGTTGGTAAAGTGACAAGCTAACGTTTCAGGTACCGTCCAGGGACATGAAATATTGTAGTATAAAACCACTTTTTTTAAATCAATATTTAATTTGAACCTTCCTAGGAAATGAATTAGTGACCTCAAACGTCATAGAAAAACGCGCTAACCACTAAACTTACAAAGCAGATTAATCTTCACCCGATTTCCTTATTCAGGATTTTTACCTGCAATCGTCCGGGATTCTAGTCCTATTTTACACTCAGAACTGTATTTTCAATCCGTCCGAACCCAGAAATTCAATTCAATTAACTAATAAAAAAAATATTTATAATAAAATATTCAGCACTGGAAAACGAAATATTAATTTTATAGACATAAATCATTGAATAAAACGACTGGTTTAATTCCCATTTGTTTCATATAACAATGCATTAATCCACAAACGCAGCGTATCTAATTAAAATATCTACGTTAACAAATAAGGTTAACAAAAATAAGATCTTGCATGTTCCTCAGTACCTGTTGTGATATCAATCTTATAATCTTATCAAATCGATTGCAAGATCGCTATCTTAACATGCATAATTCAAAACCCGTGGCTTTCACGCGAGAGTCAGAAAACAAGGAACCTTCGGATTATTGCAGTACAACCATTCGCCAGTTCAATTAGTTTGGACTTACTAAGACCTCCTGAAATATTCTCGGTAAACAACACATAAAAATATTTTAAGCTTTTGAAGTAATGAAAATAGTTTGTTATTAATAATAATCATCGGTACATCAGTAGTCTCTTTCATCTCGTGAACAACAATGCAATATGTGAAAACAGTGCTTTATTTGTTTGGTTCTTTATTGCTTATTTTTTATCATGAAAATTTGACCAACTAACTATTCTGCTAATGCATATTTTTTAATGTAAATCTTTGTCTTATACCGGTATGCAGAGACAAACCTTAAGGTGAGGAAAGTACATTCTATTGTCTTCACCTTCGGGTTATTCTCAGCATTTGAAATTAAAATGTACTTTCCTTACCTTAAGTTTTGTCTCTGCATACGGGTATTAAACTCTCAAATCATTCTAAACATAAAATTCACAAATAAGGTTTAGAATTCCAACCATATATGCGCTCTGTAGCTACAAGATTTGTTGTAATCCAGCTCTTATTTGATAACTTGAAAATAATTAGAAAAACCAAATGTCATTTTTTAAATCATGTAAATGAGGCTAGCATCATGCCATCTATGCGCTCTGTAGCTGCTAGACATAATGTAATCTAGCTCCTTTTATCATCTCTTAATAAATTAAATCATAACTAAAATCGAGGAACTTATATCTTAACTGTCAATGCGTTATGTAGCTGCAAAATGTGTTATGATTTTTATTGACCAACGCCTTTGAGGTGATTTTCACAAAAATGGCGATATGCAAAGATTATCCACAATAATAATATAATAATAATCATATTCATTCCTGTTAAAAGAATAGTACAGAGCTAGTTTGACCATAAAACAAAAAAAAATATATTTTACTTGCCTAAAACAATACAGAGAAATAACTAACATATTTTTTATAAATAACCTTCCTTAAAAATTACACCAAAAAAACTAAAAAATAAAACGAATGTTTGCAGATAAGAAATAAAAAATTAAAATTTCTTTTTTTTACCTTTTAAATTTAAATATAAATCCTAACAAGGTTATTCTAGAATCTGAGATTTTAAATATTAATAATGATAATAATAATAAATCTTTATTATGACAAGGCGGTTTCGCGGTTAAGAGGTTTTCATAATTTTTTTAAATATTTAAATTCATGTTTACCTTCTTAAATAAATAAAAAAAACAAATTTACCGTACTATACAATGTCATACACACAAAAATAATAACAAAGGTATACACAGTTAGATGACGGACTTATTTTTTTCAGTGTAGCCAAAACTAAAAAAAAAAATGAATAATTTTTAATTTCAAAAATAAAAAAATAATTTTTAATTAAAAATTAAAATAAAAACACTAATAAATTTAAAAGTTTTGAAGTACACAAACAGTAAAAACATTACACAATAATATGGTGTCTCTTGTTTACATCAATTATATTTTTTAAATTTTACATTATTCCATTGCATCTTCCAAATATTCATTTATAGTATAGAAACATTTATTGATTAGAAACACCTTTAACACACCTACAATTTTTTTAACACAATTTATTTCCTTAATTTTACTGGGGAGCTTTCTTAGTATTTTTTTTTTACTGCCATGCACATGCTCTTTGTATAAATGATTGTTTCGTTAATGGATTTTTTTATTTACTTTTATTCCTGGTGTTGTGAAAGTGCATTTCGTAGATACTTAAATATTCAGGTCTTGATTTAACAACAGGACAAAATTCCATTATTTAAATACCCGTCACTGTATAATTATAGGTATTTTTTTTCTTATTATTTTACTTAATTCATTCCTTGGTTTTATTATTCTTTGTTCGTGGACATTCTAGTCCATTATTTATTAATTATCCACGATAATCGTTTGATTGATTTGGTATAAGGTGAAAATGATAGTATTTGCTATTTATAAATAAATAATGTACTATAAATGAGCGTTACTTTAGACGTCATTTATATTATGGCCCTCGATGGAAGATAATCTGCCATATTATAAGAAATTATCATGATTAATTACCATATTTATATTGCGATGTGTTTGCGTATCGAATGAATTAACAACACACCGCGATTCGTTATTCCGCCATAAAGCTTAGCGAGGTTTATTTCACGACGCATTGATAACGCAATTAATTATTTATCATAAATAAGTAGGCACCACTGGAATAATTAATTATGGTAGGTACATGATAAAATAAAATATATCATTTTTTTTATTTTTTTTTATTTTGTTAATTCAAAAAAACAACAGCAATACAAAAAAATATACGCAACATTATAAAAAAAAAAACATAAAATAAACCCCAATCAGTTTTCCACATAAATACAATTATAAAAATCCAGTTCAGTTAGATAATAATTCATAGAAGTGCATGTGTGCGAGTTTTATTTGTGTGAGGATGCGTGTGTAAGTGAGTGGAGTGTGGTTTTGGTAGGAATGTGAATATGTGTGTGAGTGTATATGGGTGAGAGGGTGGGTTTATGGACAGGGTGAATGTGTGTTTGATATGAGTGAATAGAAACAACTTAAATTTATAATGTAAAAAATGTTTTTTATTTAAAGAAACATATTTTTTAAAATATAATAGTTTTTTTAATTTTTGTTTTAAGGGTGAGTTGACTGCATGTTAAGAACATACTTGTACGTAATATTCAAGCAGAAAATATAAAACTGAGAAAAACTAGAGCAAACAGGAATCCGAGATTAGAATTTTCAAAAAATGTGCTTAATCATCATGGATGGGGTTGGAACATCAAATGTAGCGTATCTCGATATATTGTTAACTGAAGGTAAAGTGATCAGTCTTACACCTCGTATGCCAATTCAGGAAAATGAAATATTTTAATGTAGAACCACTTTTAAAACACCTCATGCCAGGAATCGAACACGTGACCTCGAACGTGGTAGGCAAACGTGCCAGCTACTACACAAAGCAGGATTTTTACCTGAGAGTAGCCATCGAGTCAAAAACACTCGTCTAGGGTTCTAGTTCTATTGCATACACAGAACTGTGTTCTTCTTCCACATGGACACAGCAAAAGTACTTTTAGAGAATGATAAAGTAAATATTTATACGGTCTTACTATAAAACTGTAAAATTAATCAATAATATAATTATATTCTGTGTTCGGATAGAACAAAAGATACTTGTAGAATTTATGGTGAGTGTTGGGAGTTTCTACCCCAGTTGGAGGTGGACAGAAGAGGTTGGTGTTCCAAGGTGTATTTATTACATGGCAAATAAATATTAATTTAATTATGTCGCACGAGTGTTACAGTGTTGAGGAGTTGACTCGATTGCACTTTGACTCCATGCCGAAACTGAGTGACTGCGTTGAGCTGACTGATTGGGATGACTCTTTGGGCTTACTGGTTTGGCTGACTGGGCGTTACCACGCCCTGTGGTCTCTTTATATACCACGTTCCTTTATGATATGGCGTGAATGTACTGCAGGACGTTGTTCTGTGCAATACTGTTAGTATTACAGAATACGTTATATTTTATTAAATATAAAATTATGTGACATGCTACATCGGTCGTTGCTCTATATTTCAGGTGAAATGGTTTAGCATGTGTGTGTGTGTCGCCAATCACGCACATACTTTTTAATTAAAAATAGTGATGGACAGCACAGTTCACAAAAAATTTCAAAAAATATCAAAGATGGATTGGATTCGTAACAAATCATTTGTTATACGAATAATATTCATATGGATTTTTTTTTAATGTTTAAATCTCACCTTCCGTTTATTTGTTATTTAAGCCATCTTTTTTTCTCTTGCCATATCTAGGTGTTCGTGGTAGTTGAATTTGGATAAATATCCTTTCTACAAAGCTGACATGATCTGCTTGCACTTGGTCCAATCCTACTGAAAGATGCTCAAAGACTTGCCTGTCACTACCCGCGCAAAATCTGTCCATCATGTTTGAAGCTTTTGCGTGAGAAAGATCCTCCCATCTTGATTTGCGCCACTTATTTCAAAATTGTATATCCGTGCCTCGTGACGTGGCAAAAATACGTATTTAAAGTGTATCTTAGAACTGCAAATATCGACTATACAAACCTTAAGAAGAAATATTGCTGCTTACTAATTATTAGATAGTACTTGTTTTCTCTTACTTTTAATCCAATACCTATTTTTTTTCTTATAAATCCGTTAAGTTCAATTAATATTTAAACATTATGGAAAGGGAAATATGGAAGTTTCGATATTAAGAGGGCTTGTGACCTGTCATTGGCTGGTAAAAATGGCCACTTTACACTTTAAATTCAGATCTTAAAAATCACAAATTAGTGGAACACGGACTGCATCCAAAACATTTGGACACGCTCGAAAATTTGACAAACTTCTTAGTAAGGGTCGACAACTGTTATATTTTTCAACACCATTTTAAGTATGACTAAATGTTTGTAGACAAGGCTCGATTTTTATTGCCAGGGAGTTATCAAGATTGAAATCTTTTGTAATATGAGGCGAAAACATTTTTGTTCATAATGTTAATTGTTTATCAGCGGTCTTGTTATCAAATAGAAATTTCTTCCTAATTTACATTACAATTTATAGGGCTTATGACCCGTCATCGAGTTATTTAAGTAGTCTCTTTACACCCTGAATAAAATTCGCAATTTTGCCTACGTTTTAAAATTCGTATTTTCTTTACACTTTCATCTGTTGACTTTTGTGAAATAAAAGAGCTGAAACCTTTATTGATGCGGGCGAGGTTCATCCGAGAGAATCATTTAACTTTCTAGGAAATAAAAAATGATTAAAAAATTTTAGACAGCAATTACTTTATTAAACAATATTTTTAGTAGGCCCATATGTTTATAGAAATGGCTAGATTTTACTCTCTATAAGACAGACTTGTGGCCTAGACATGAATATTACCTTCTCCAAAGTGTTTTCCCTCTCTGTTGCAATGTATTTTAAACAAAATGTTGCGGATTTTATTACATATTTTAAATAAATTGATACTGAAAACCGAATTTAATTGTAACGTATTACAACAGACATGAAGAACGTTTTACAGAAGGAAATATAGAAGTCTAGGCATGATTTGTCATTGGCTGGTTTAAATGGCCACTTTACACTTTGTGTCACATTCACCATTATGCGTATATTTTAATATCTACATTCCTACGGCTCTTCTATCTGTTGACGTTTATAAAGTTAAAGAAGTAAACATGTTATTGTTGCCAGTGAAATTCATTTGATTGAATCATTTCACATATGTACATACTAGGCAAAGGCCTGAAAATATTTTCAATTGTTATACTTCTTCTTGGACCAACTGGGTGAGCATGTGTGCTGATCACGTTAATCAATCATGAAACAATGATATAAAAATGTTTTTTCACTGCGATATTTTCTGATATAAATAAAACATTGTATATTTTTCAAAGAGATGGATGATTACTGTAAAATATAAACTGGTTAAATAAATAACAAATGTTATTTTCCGGGTCTGACATCGAAAGCGTAAAGCTAAGAATTCAGTCTTCGTGCAACGATTTGACGAGATATTCTGCAATTGTTGTTCCAATGCAGTTTTATAGCACTATTGATTGCGGATAATGTTTAAAATTAATTACTCATTATCTCTGCATACAATAATTAAGAATAACAAGCTATGGTGGTTTTATTCATATTTATTTATATAAAACCGTTACCGGTTTTCTATGCATAATCAAATTTTTGGGAGCCGGACTTGTCAAAGTAATAAATTGAAAAGATTTACAGGTGATGAATCTGTCGACGGATGTTAAAAGAAATTTTCGTGTGAAGATTAAGATGCAATAATCACACAATTTTTTTTTTCTAGAAACTCACTCTTCACTGTTGTAAGAAATAGGAGTAATAAATAATATGCCAAATAAGATTGATTACTTAATTAATTAATACAAAAATACATAATAAAAAAACAAAAAAATATCATCATATATAAAAAGCAAATAAAAGTAAAAGTGTGGAAGGAAAGCAGATTTGACAATTTTTGCTTATTGCTTATCTTGAACTTGTAAAAGGGTTTAAAACCACTACTGAAAATCTTTGAAATATTTCACATCAATTTGAAAAAATATGTTTTTGATTATTTTTTTATATCAAATGCAATGTTATTAAAAGTTTATAATAATTATCGAAAAGCTATCCGATATTGTAAAATTGCCTAATGCGTATATATTGAAATACAAAAGACACATGTTTGGAGTCCAAGTATCCTGCTACATTTTAAAACTCGTTAGACAAATGTAACAAGTCAAACTATGTTGATTTACTCATAATTGTATGAGAAAATATTTCTTTAAACGTGCGTTTCCCTAACGGGGTGTCAGGTGCAAAGGTATCCGTAACATCTGAGACGTTCTTCCAGCGTTCTGTCATACAAGGCGAGTTCTCGAGCGTGACTGTGACGGACTCGACGCCATTATATCGGCGAGTCGTTTACCCCCCGCCCGACGTGACGTCACCCGCCGTGACGTGGTGGAAACTACCGATGCAAATAACCGGTAGATGGGTGTAATCGAATAACTCATACTTATCGGGCGTTAACATAAAATGTATCTGTTTTTTTTTCAAATTGGAGAGAACAAAAGCACATAACAAAAAAAAAAAACATTAACGTATTTTCCTTCATCGTATTACTTATTTATTTTATCACCTCAACAGGCCAGAAGATCCAATTACAGTAGTGACGTATAAGAAAAAAAAACACTTTTACATATTAAAAATAATATTTATACATTCCGTACAGTACAAAATATTTATACCCGTATACAATCTCTAATAGTAGAATACAATGTGTTATGCATATTTCCAATATTATGTATTTTGTTTCATCTATCTATGTAGGTAAACCCGTATCAAGATAAATGCAAGTTGCATCTACTGTGCGGTGTGGTAACGGTAGGGTATCGCATCTGCAGGCAGCATAGCAAGAAGCAACAACAAGACGATCCACAGTCACTCGCTTAAATATTTTTATATTCACTTGAATGACGGCGGACCACCCCGCTTTCACAGCTCACTATACTTTCCACAGTTACATAATCATATACACATATATTCATTTGAAAAAACATACGAATATAAAACACTATGTTTTAAGGGCACTGTGCCTTGTCCAAGAGCCACATCGCCAAAGTTCTTGAAAACCTTTGCAGTGGTTTTTTAACTCAAATTGATGAAGAAAGTTGGTTATACGTAGTTACAAATAATAATTAGTTACCTCGTTTTCATTTAAAAGGTGTAAAGTAAGTATCGTGTTAAAAAAATACCGTTGTATTTTATGATAAAATAAGAGAGAAGATCATTCTAGATTTTTAAGACATAAAAACCGATTTTTACCGTCGGATTTTCGCATCACTAGTGGAACACTTATTCTAGTCCAATATTTATCACGATTCTTGATACAAAATGAATTATCGTGCTTCCCTTGAACCATTATATTCCGGAAAAGCATTTCCGTGCGGATTTTATGCTAATGCATTATTTACGGAAATAGTTGAACTGTTCATATTGTGAATCCACGGAAAATTTACACGTTTTGACCCAAACTTTTAGTGACGCGAAACATCGGTCCAAAACATGGCGTACCTATTAAATCGATTTGAAATCACGTGATCACACGGTGAGACCAATTTGGATAAATTTGGAAACACTTTCTGATTTGTTCCTAACGGCGTTGGTATCGATATGATATATTCTTTGAACAGAGAGTATACTGTTGAGAATATTATGTCTAATCTTTTACAGACCTTATGATCTGTCATCTGGCTAGGTTAAGTGATCGTTTTCACCATTGATCAAATTTGGTTACCCATCAAATAAAAAGATTTATGGATTTTAAAAAATATACATTGGTTTTAATAAGTGATGTAAATAAACGAATTACGTCTTGTACTATACAGTGTTTCAAGAAATAACAAAAATAATAATAACAATATATTTTATTCCAGTAAAATAGCTAAATAGTGCCAATTCTACCATTTGAAACAAAGCATATTTATTTATGTTAACGCCTTTTAGACTTTGCGTATTTTACAAATATAAATATAAAGACAGACATATGTATATTTACACAAAAATAGCAAAAAAAAAGTAGAGAAGAAAATTGTATTCGTGACATATAGTACATATATTTATTGCAGTGGTAAAAACTAGTGCATTTTTTATTATATTAAAATAATCTTTATATTTAAATATATTGGACAAATAATAATTAAGAATACATATATCAGTAAACAAACGGTACACAATTTAAATCAAAATAATATTGTAATTTATTTCAACAGAAAGGGAAAATTTTTGAGAAGGGGATATGGAAGTCTAGGCATTTACAGGGCTTATGACCTGTCATTGGCTGATTTAAGTGGCTACTTTACACACTGTGTAACATTCACCATTCTCCCCATGTTTGAACATCCACATTCCCTCAAATCTTCCATCTGTTGACTTTTGTGAAGTAAAAGAGCTGAAACCTTTATCACGTGGGTGAGATTCATCCGGCTGAACCAAATCACCTACTAGGGAACGCCTGAAAACAATTTTCCAATTTTCATACTTCTTCTTTTACCAGGTAGTAATTCAACAATGTTTGATTATGTCCAAATGCTTGCAGACTGGCTGGATTTCCTCCCCAGGGAGTTGTTCATATTTAAATTTATTTCAACAGAGAGGGAAATTTTTTGAGAAGGGGATATAGAAGTCTAGGCATTTACAGGGCTTATGACCTGTCATTGGCTGGTTTAAGTGGCCACTTTACACACTGTGTAACATTCACCATTCTGCCCATGTTTGAACATCCACATTTCCTCAAATCTTCCATCTGTTGACTTTTGTGAATTTGAATTTGAAGATAATAAATTTACACACTGCCTTTTAAAATTAAAAAGTGTTATATTTCATGTATGTATATCGTTTGTGTATTCATTTGCAAATGCATGAATTCTATTTATTGGCGAGTGTGCGCTGTAGTATAACAACTTTTAAATATAATAATGCTTTGCCGTCTATAGTGAGCCGCCTATGTGGACTACAACTATTTTAGTTTTATCAATAACGAAGTTAGCTACAGTTTGCAGCACAACAATGGGCTGTGGGTACTCAGGTCGAGAATTGCAATCACAGCCGCCACAGTTGAACCAAAAATATGCGTCGCTTTTGTTATATGCAATAGAATGAAAAAACATCTCAGACAAGCGGGTCACGCAATATTAGTAAGATACAGTATATGAATTAAATACAATTGAAGAAATAAAAATAATCACACTGTTTCTAATCACACGTCGTTTATTTTATATATCTAAAAGACAACTTCCATTGTCATGTATTTAGCACCGCTTATTTAAAGGTTGTTAACTCTTAAAATACTGAGGTAAAATTCCTTTGCGCGCGGTGATGTAACATTGTGTTACCACAAGCAAATGACGGAATATTCTAAAGTTCAAAAATACACCGTTCATATTGCATCTTACGTACGTGCGTCTCCCATCACTTTCAATATTATTTATATATTCTTTTTATGTTTTGTAATTTATATTTGTTTTAACTTTCTTATTATTTTTAGCATTTACATTGATTCTTACAATTATTAATGGGGTATATTTTCAAATTTATATTTGTGATTAAATTTTTATTATTATCGGTAAATTTTCGAATTCATATTTATTTTTCATTTTTTAAATTATTAATTATATATTTTCTCATTAATAGTTATGCTTCAAATTTTATTATTATCGGTATGTTTTGTAATTTATCTATATTTTGAATTTTTTGCTATTATTATTATTTTTTTTTTTTTTTTTAAGCATCATTTAATAAAAAGAAAAAAATACATATCAAAAAAGGTCTTTTCTAAACACAGGAATTTTTCAGCTTGTCGGGACTTGAAACAATGAACCTTTATACATTTTAAAACTGTAAAATAAATCAATAATTAAATAAGCGACTTATCTGATTCACACTTGCACCGGCCACAGAACAACAGCTCTGTCTTCCTTGTTATAAGTTTTATCTTCGTGCTCTCTCTTATACAGATTTTTCGTTGTATTGGCGTCACATTCATTCTTCGCGTAACAATGATTAATATTTTTTGTATTAAAATCCAGCATGGTTACATAAGTTTTACTTTACAAATCCGGTGTAAAAATGACCATTTGAACATTACAAAAAACACAATTTCGTCATTTGAAAAAAAAGAAAGATATGTCAAGTCTTGGTATCGTATGTAGACTAGTGTGACATCACAAGAGTCAACTGCACCAATTGACACAAGTCACAGTGAGAGAAAAGTAACGCTTCTTTCCTTTGGTGACATAGTAAATAAATTCATTAATTAATAAGAGCAAACGACTAAGAAAACGAATAATAACCGCTCGTTCATCTTCTGTCATCCCAGTAAGCCTATCAGCTGGATGTGTATGGATGTATTTTGTGTGAGAAAACTTGTGTTTTTATTGCTTGCAAGCCGGGATACTGTGAGACAGCTTAATCACCGGGCTGAGCAAGGCTATTCATACAAAGTTCGCACAATTACACACACAGCGTAGATTAATTAACGGGTAACATATCTTGGTATTCATCTGCGTACACGAGGCTCTCGATTATCCGACGGGAGTGAAATAAAACCATAAATAACCTAATAGTAACATAAATTAAAACTGGGGCGGGTGTAAGAAGCATAATCTTCTCTATCACTTTGATTCAAACCAAATCATCAAAAGCCTCAAGAGTTTCAAATACCTTGGAGTATATCGAAGGTTTACAGGAGACTAAAAACAAACTTATTTATATTTTTTAAGAAACTATCAGATACTGTAAAATTGCCGAACATGTATCTATCGTATTTCAACAGACACATTTATGGCTATTCTACGGTATCTGATAGCTTCTTAAAATTATATTAAAGTTTGTTTTTGCTCTCCTGTAAACCTTGCAAAATACGGATTCAATAGAGTACGTAGAACCATCGATATGCTACAGAATATGGCAGCTTTTAAAAAAAGCTGGGAGTACGGCTAAGAGTAGCAGGCACCACATTCAACAGTATAAAGGTCAACGTCCTCCCAAATCAAGGTATCGTACCGCACTTCTGACATAAATTGCCGACGTACAGTCAGCATTGCACGTCCAGGACGTCGAGAACCTGATGCCTTGTAAAGAAGACAAGCGTGGTTAAGGCTCTCAGGAGTCATCCGCAAAATGTGGCCCAGCCGACCATATCGCCTCCGCTTGATGACAGTTGTCACCGGAGTTTGCTGCGTCCATTTTTCTATTATGTCATTCCTTAAAATACAAACCACCGCACACCCTTAACTTTTCTGAGATCCATTATCATTGTAGGTTCTCTGTGTAGGTATTCTTCCGTTAATTTATTGTTATGGTCCGTATTCAGATCCTCGCGTCGTAATGAAGGTACAATCTCGCGCGGGAATCAAAAATGCGCGCCCCCTTCTCTATATAAAGAACACAACAAGTATTAATTACCTAAATCAAAAGCTCTCGAGCTTTTCAATGAACAAGTAGCGATAATACGAGGACTTAAGTATAGCCTAACTGATTCTGAAAAGGTGCTTAACCCTTTCGTTGCTAAAATTTGTCACGCATCAAATAAATTAATACAATTGTCATACCTGCATATTTCATCGTAATAATTTTCCTTTTCACTCCCAGTGATTCATAGGGCACAGCATTGATAAACAAAATGCATAGTGTTTCGATCATCTGTTACATAAGGTAAGGTAATCAGTCTTACGCTCCAGGTGCCAGTCCAGAAAAAATGAGATATTGCAATCTTAACAACCTTTCAAATCGATATTTTTCGTCCACTTTTGACCTCAAGAATGGTAGACGAACACAAAAATTATTTTAAAACGAGCCAAACTTATCTCTACTTGATTTCCTTATTCTGGATTTTTACTTGAGAGCAGCCATCGAGTCGAAAACACCCGTCCAGGGTTCTAACTATAATTTTACACACATTATTTATTTATTTATTAAGCAATTGTAGTCTGCATAACTTTACGGGCTGTTTAACCCATCACGTAATGCAGATTGTAAACATAAGTTAGAAATTAATGAATAGAAAGCAGATAACGGCTAAAGCCAATATGTATGTAGAAAAATAGACCAATATTTTACGCATTTTATCAGGTGAATTTTGATAAGCAAATCTAGCAGTTTCCGATGAAGTCTTTTTGCCGACCCTTATGTATGGAAGCGAAATATAGACTTGGAAAAATAGGGACAAAGGTAGGCTTACCACACTCTGGCAAATACCTGGTAAAACTGTGTACGATGGATGCACAAATATCGAGATCTGTACATTATGTATAGTTGACATAACCATTATCCACAAAATCAAGAAAGGAGATCTGCGTTGGTTTAGACGTGTAGAACAAATAGGCAGCTAAAGAACGGCTTAGAAGATTGTCGTTGCGAATGTTGTTGGATGCAGAAATAGAGGAAAACCGAGAAAGACATGGCATGACCAAATTTAACGAACAATTGAAGACGGATATGTCAAAATGGAAGACGGATATGTCAAAATGGAAGATGGATATGTCAAAATGGAAGACGGATATGTCAAAATGAAAGACGGATATGGTGGCCTCCGTGGTGTAGTGGTCAAGACGCTTGACTCACACACGGAAGGTTCCGGGTTCGATTCGCGATGAGAACACAAAAATTTAAAATGTGATTTTCCTCAAGCCTGGGTGTTCTGCAATGTAATTCACTTCCTAGCATGTTGTGGTGTAAAAAAAAAGAATGTGAACAGAAAAGAGCATGAGAAGATGTGTGAATGTAGAGGAAGAGTGATATGGCGTTTTTTCCTCTCTGCCTACCCCTCCGGAGAAACGGTGTGATGGTTTGCTTGTCTGTTTGTTTAAAAAAGTTTTTGTATGTTTTACCATTTTTTAGAATTTTAAAATAACGCATAGGAGATTTATTAGCTTGGTTATCAAAATGTCCAAGATGTTAATTGAAAATGATGTATTTGCGAGGTAAACGCGCTTTATTAAAAAAATCTAAATCTCCCTTTTCTTTTATGTACCCCCAAAATGAAACTGGTAGATAAAGGGTTAATGGTCTACGGGTCATTTATAATATTTTTTAACCCGGTTTTCATATTGCGTTCGTGTTCTCACTGGATATTTCATGTGCCCATCGATTGTACAACTTTTTTTATTGGTCTAGTCTTGTTATGTCAAGAATCCCATAAGCGTGTATCACCTTGTAAAACTTAACGAACCAGTTCCTTCACGTAATAAAATTTAAGCGTTTTTCATTTTTGGTTGCTTAAAATCAAGATAAATTTTTATGGTCCCGATGACGACATTGCTCAAATGAGCCTTAATATTAGCTTTTAAGAGTAAGGTGCTTCTGGTCTCATAAATATATTCAAAACGCATATTAAAATGAACCATAAAAGATCTACGATGTTTTGAGTGTGTCCAAATGTTTTCAGACAGGCTGGATTTCCTTCCCGGAGAGTGAGTGCGAGGGAAATTATTTTTTTTGTGGGGGTTTGGAAGTTAAAGCATTAACAAGGCTTATGACCTGTCATGGATGATGACCTGTCAAGATGGAGCGGCACAGTCACTGAGTTATCAGAATCATCACTGTCGAATGCCTACAGAAGAGCACAAGACCGTTTCAGGTGGAGGGAGACTGTCCACAGACGAGCCATGCCTCGATTCAGGCGTAATCACTCTCCTCAGACATGAGGCACGGATTGAAGAGATGACGTGTCATTGGCCGGTTTATGTGGCCACTTTACAGTAAAAAGAAATATCAAAATTTAAAAAAAATTTCAAGCATTGCCTAGTAGGTGAATTGGTTTGGCCGGATGAATCTCATCCACGTGATAAAGGTTTCAGCTTTTTTACTTAACAAAAGTCAACAAATGGAAGAGTTGCGAAAACGTGGATATTTGGGCAAAATGGTGAATGTTACACAGTATGTAAAGTAGCCACTTTAACCAGCCAATGACAGGTCACAAGCCCTGTAAATGCCAATACTTCCATATTCCCTCCTCAAAAATGTTTTTTTTCTCTGTTGCAAAAAATTTCGATTTTCTCAACAAAAACTCAACTTTTTAGGAACGAAACTATTAATTAAAATTCAGTTTTAATTTATTAAAACTTCATAAGAGTTAAATATTTAATAACACACTTAGTTTCAGGTATTCTGAATAACTCATCATCAGTTTATATTTACACTTATGATGGGTGATTCAGAATACCTGAAATAAGTTATTTTATTTTTATATATATAATTCTTCTGTACCTGTGATGTCATTGAACTTCTTCTAAACAGTTTAAACAGTTTACTTGTGGTTTTCAGCGAAATGTAGATCTTTGCGCTGCGCGTGTTCGTAGATATTAAAATTTTCAATCGAATCTGTAAAAAAATAAAATAGAAGCATTAATATTTTTTTCATCGACCTACCAAGATTGCATTCGACGAAAATTCATATAAAAAATGGAAGGTTGTAGTTTTTTTTGTGTTTAAAAAAGTGTGTTTTTTAATGTTTATAAACAACATTCGCTTTTTATGGATCTCAATCCGATTTTTTCCTTACATTCGTCATAATTTCTTCTCGTTTATTTATTTTAACTAGATATAATACTAAAATAATATTAACTGGCATAAAATATTTTTTTGAAAATCGTATTCATGTATAAAGTGCACCCCTGTTGGTGAGAAGAGCCGAGTTTGACATTTGCAAAAAGAATTCTGTATTTGAAAATTAATTATTTTGTGTTTTGGAATTCAACCATAAACAAGTACCTAGGTACCTACTTAAATTCAATATTTGAAGATTGATAATGTTTAGTTTAATTTAATCATTAATAAGTACCTAGGTACCTACTTATCAATGAAAAGTCTTTTTCGAGCTAATAGTTTCGAGCTAACGTCCGTCGGGTTCGCTAGTTATATATAAAACTCTTATGTGGTAAAAATTGCAAAGTATTTCATTTTATATAAATTCAATATGTTTTTCCACAAAACAATAAACAATAAAATCAGTCATAACGTTGAAAGCAGAATTTTTATACTACTTCGTTTTCTAGAATATTTTTTTTTTTTTTTTTAATACCTTATTATTTATTGTGGTTACTATACTGTAAGTAAAGCGTTTGCTTTCATGTTTTTAGTGAAGGAATTTTTCTCTGTATCCGGACGGATAAAGAATATTGTTATGCGTATGAAATAGAATTAAAACTCTCGGTCGTGATTATAAACGCTATCTTCATCGATTCATATGGAGACGATATAAAACGATATAAAAAAATCGATATTAAAATACGGTATAAAAATACGATATAAGAGTTATTTTGGTATTGATTGTCAAATATCTCGCTTTACTTTTAATTTATATTTTTTTTTTTTGTTTCGTAATTTATTTTTGTTTTAAGTTTTTATTATTATTAGTATTTATATTGAAGTTTCTTTTTTTAATTACAAATGGTATATGTTCCAATTTATATTTTTGCTGAAATTTTTATTATTATTTTTGTTTTCTTATTAATTTACACTTATTTTTTAAAATTATTAATGGTACATTTTATAATTTATATTTATGCTTCAATTGTTATTATTATCGGTATGTTTTTTAATTTTAATTTTAATTTAATTTCATATTGTAATTATTAATGGTATATTTTCAAATTTATATTTGTGCTTCAATTTTTATTATACATATATTAATTTTTCATTTTTTGATACAATTATTTTTTTAAGAATCATTTAATGAAGAAAAAAACACGTGTAAAAATCGATCTGAAATAAAGAACCTCACATATTAAAACTGTGAAATAAATAAAGAAATAAAATGAAATATCTATTTATATTCAAAAATGTGTATATTTGTTTGAAAATTTAAAGTTTTTTTGTCAGTAACTTGTAATTCAACAAGTTTAGAAAAAAAGTGTATGTTTATTCTATTTTTCATACAAAAAACTTTGTAGATAATATTGGAAATAAATAAATTTATGTTAACTGCTTTTTGGTAAAACGGCCGAGATTTATATACTATTAATGAAAATTAGAGACTAAAAACAGCACTTTCGAACACTCGATCTTGCTTACGATTCGCAAGCGCCTTGTCAATGTATTAACCCGCCCACTCAACAGCTAGGGTTGTCTTGTCTCTCATAACATTGAATAGACAGCCCAACATTTCTTCATTCCTAGTAAAATATCTAGAAGATCATCTACAGTAATGTAAAATCACTAATATACTTGATCTTCACATTGCTCAGACCTCGTTTTACCCTTTTATCAATGATGCTTGCTCCCTTGCTCGCTTTTCTCCTTCTATCTCGTTGCGTGGATCGACATGCGACATGCTAGTACTAATGACCGAATAGCTCTCTCGTTCCAAGTTCTGACCAGCAATGCAAAATTATTGAAGCAGATACTATCAGATCCAAGTTCTTGTAATATTGCATGGCTACTCACAAACGTGAGATGATAACTTTAATCGGGTCTATATTTCGCGGTCGAATCGAGAATGTAAACTATTAATCATTGTGTTAGGCCATTTATCACTGGTTTATCGTGATTTTTTTTACTCTGTTCTGGTTGACCACTTCATGAGGTTTGATTAGATGCAATGGACACATCGAATTTTTGTTAGCTACATTTACACTGGTATTAAAAATATAAATAAATATATGTAAACATTTTTACTAAACACGTCTTTTTTTCTAAGTGGGCTCTTTTATTGTACGCTCTCGGTAACGAACCAGGGAGAGAATTAGTTTCATTGAAGATCTCGAGATTTATTTCAACACAAAATTAAATATCAAACATCACATAGATCATACAACTCTAATGAAGAGTAATCAAACCCTACAAAAATAAATTGTTTTTTTTTTAAATTATAAATAATGACGCGTGGGGCAATTGGTTAAACGGCCAACTGTTAAACTTTTGCCGCGGGTTTGATTCCCGCCAGTTGCAAGAAAAAAATCAACAATTTTTTTCTCAATGAGGTAAAATGTTTTCTTACGCGCGGTAAAAATTAGAGCAATCATTGCACGGTGAAGTTTCTTGAAAATGAATTCAAATGATTTTAATAAAATAGAACTACTTTAAACGACGTCACTAGTTCTGCCAAATCAACCAATGTAGAGTGTTGCGATAGATTTCCGGTTTACGGGAAGCCAATATCCAATCAACAAAATTCACCAAAGGGAACTTGTTCCGGGCATCGCTGAGTAATTTCCAAATTAAAAGCTTTTTAAATCATGCAACTGATGATACGATACATTAAAAAATATATGTATTTAAATTGGCTTAGTTTAGTAGTGTATACAAAAACATTTTGAAAAACACGTGCAAATGCCTAACACACAATACTAATAAACTGACATAGTCCTTATTTTAACTATTCATTGTTATTTAATCAATAATTAACCTACGATTTAGGTGCGAATGCAGCGCCGTATGAACCACTGGATGCAGATAGGGAAATGATGAAAAAAACTGATATAACAGTATTATTTAATATTCTGTATTATTTATTCGATCGTATTTGATAACTTGTTTCATCTTATGTTCAATCAATCTTCTCGTGCGTAGTCTAATTTATGCTCATCTACATACATTATCTAGTAAATCTTAAACGAATTTTTCTGCGTTTTGTGTATTAAAAATAGTCCAAGAATTCGAGTCATTTATTTTCAAAGAAGATGCAAAGTCATTGAAAAGTTTTCTTCATCACGTTTACATCATAAATAAAAGACATTTGTCTTGTCTGGTTTTTTGAAATCCAAATATAACATAATGCTCAAATGTTTTACGTACATACAGGTGTGATACATTATGTAATGTCATATCTTTTTTAATGTTCAGCGTTAAAAATGTCGTTAAAATTACTCATGTTTTAAGAGTTCATGAGAAACTTTTGAATTGTATATATTTGAATAAGCATAAGTGTAAGTTGATCATTTCACTTCCATGTTGGGTTTTGGTTCAGTGCCACTGTGCCATTTATTCTAATACAAATATATATTTTTAAAATAGCTTTACTTTATTAAAAAACATATTTTACTGCGCTCTCGGTATTTCTTGAAATTGCACGTGAGTTCGATGCGGTCATGTTAGGATATTTCTTAGGACTTTGCCAGTATTGCCTTGATAATTTGATCAACTTATGTGCTTTGGAATGCGAATCGTTTCTCTTTTGTTGTTTGAGTGCATTATGAATTGGGCGAATTCTTCGAACGTTTCCTAGATTAATAAAGGTTTTGTGTGTTTGTTTGTTTTGTTTGTATTACTACGTTGTTCTTACCTTTTGAAGCTGGATCTAGGGCGTATGCCCGTGGTCTCAATTTGAAATTTACTCTGTGTTCCTTCACTGTCATGCTGGAAAACTAGAATAAGGGAATTGTACTGACCATGTGTATTGGATTGATCACAAATTGACAATACTGCAGTGAGGGGTACAATAAAAGCTTTTTTATGTGTTGATGTTTGTATTATTCTCGTGGTTTGATAATTAAGAACTATTACATTTTCGCTTAGTTAGAATTTATAAAAACAAGAAAATATTTGAAATTGAATAAGGATACAATTTTTTATTAACAGTTTCGGGAAAGGGGTGGGCGGTTTCATTGTACGTTTCCGGTGACGAACCATTAAGAGATTTCGACATAAAGCTTAATATCGGACATCACATAGGACATTTAACCCGTTTCACTTAAAATACTGAGATTGCTTAAAAAGGTTATTATGTCCTACAAATAACCGTTTAACAATTAAATGTATATTTTACATGAGTTTAATTCACAGTTATCCTAAGAATGCATCATTCATTTGTTTATACATTGACGATTCAAAGAACCTTTTACAAAAAAATGTTTGACTGAAATAATCACAGAAGTAAACAACAATTTCGTAGTATATAATATGAAATATAAAAGAATAATTAAAATTTATCAATCAAGTAAACATAAAATAGTTTTAAAAGAACAAAAAAAGTATTATTTAAGTTAATATATAAAAAAAAAAATATGCGTACGTAGATTTTTTTGAAGTTCATCAAACACCTTTATTATTTATTTATTTAGTTTACATAAACATACAGTCAACAACGATTTAATGCTCTTAACATAAAAAATATACGGTTTAAAGACAGACCAGTGGAGATTCTAAATAAAAATCATACATATTAAATTGTGGTACAACAAAAGGGTGTATTTGTGTGTATTTGTATGAGAGTAAGGGTAGAGGTGTGTTTGTGTGGGAGTAAGTGTTCAGGTGTGTGTAAGCGTGAGCATCATTAAATAGCAAGTGGGAACTTTTATATACACTCCAAATTTCTAACCCACGTTTAAATTACGAGCGACTTCTAACCCTTTTTCATTTGAGCAAACCGAATCATTTATGTTGTTCAGCTAGAAAATATAGGTTTTCACTGCCTTTCAGATTCTTGAGAAACGTCACATAAAAATAAAAATTAAAAATGACTAAAAATGCAAATACCTAATCATTGGTTTATATCAACGTTTTTTAAAACCGGCCAGGGGTGGAAATTGAACTCATTTAATGCCTTTTTGCAATATTTTTTCATAATTGAGAAATTTCAAATTTGGGTATTCACCAACTCTGTTTTTATTAATATGCAAATGCTTCTCGTTTAAGATTGATTTTTAGCTGAATAAAATTAATGGTTCGGTTTGCTTGAATTAATTTGTCTCGTAGCAGAGTTGACAAGACAATTTTCATCACAGCTGGAGTTCGATGTTTTGATGAAACCGTTTTTAATAAAAAATAATTGATAATTAATATATTACAACGGAGATTAAAAACATTTTATAGAAAATAATATAGAGTTCTAGGCATTTACAGGGTTCATGACCTGTCATTGGCTAGTTAAGTGGCAACTTTACACACTGTGTAACATTCACCATTCTGCCCATATTTAAACATCTATATTCCTTCAATTCTTTCATCTGTTGATGTTGGTGAAATTAAATAGCTGAAACCTTTATTTATACCTTTATGAATGTTACACAGTGTGTAAAGTGGCCACTTAAACCAGCCATTGACAGGTCATAAGCCCTGTAGATGCCTAGACTTATATATTAACTTATATTGAATGTTCTTCGTCTCTCTTGTAATATGTTAATATAAACAGCTCCCCAGGGAGTTGAATCCAGTCCTTGTCTACAAAAATTTGGACAAACTCAAAATATTGTTTCTAAATTCTGCTTTTGGCTTTACTACCAATTACCTATTCCCTATAAGTGCGAAAACGGAATGACGGTACTAAATTAAAAATATTGTTGAAAAATTTTTATGCCTGTGATGTTTTTCTGGGTTGTTGTGCGGTGTATTAATACTCCTTTTTGCCGAAGTTTCGGACAGCGTTACGGACTCCATAATCTGGGTTATTTTAGTTTACGTGTCTCAGTTTATTGTAGTTGAATGACAAATTAGTACCGTACTGAAATCGGCAGGTTTGTGTCGTATCGGTTTATGTGTTTATATTCAATGACGGGTACCATGATGTTTTGAGACACATTTTGTCATGTATATTAATATTTTATGATGACGTATTTTGTTTTTTTTTTACTACTTTTGTCTTTTTGTATTTTTTCAAGTTTAAGATGACGTATTAAAATCAAACAAAACCTTATTTTAAAAATTCTCAAAATAAGGAAAAAAAAATCTTGGCCGATTTTTTCCATGCAAACCACTTTGCTTATAAAAACATTTAAGTTTGTAAGTGAAAATTCTTGATGGAAGTCCATTGTAATTTATTATGTAAATCAAAGATAAGTGATACTTTAATTCACAATTTGGAATATCCAGTGACCGGTTTCATCGCTTTCGCGACATCTTCGGTATCTTTATTAAGGAGTTTAATGTATTCATACAAAAAATAGGTAAGGTTATTCAAAGTTATTTTATTTATTTTATTTTAGTTTATTTTGTTAGCATAAACGGCAAATCTGCCTTTTACAAATATTTATAATATTAACATATTTGGCTTAATATTTTTTTTTCTTTTCAAAAACATGAATATTGAAAACAAGATTTATAAAAATAACAAAAAAATCGCGTTAAAAATTATACAAGATTTATATTTTTAAAAAAAACCTAAAAATTATACAGCATATTCAGTAAAACAACATATTAAATTTACAATTTTGAATAAATTTAAAAGGTCTATAATTTTTCTTCTAACGTTAAGTTTTATTCTATTAAATACTTAAACTCATTAAAATAGCATTATATCAACTCATTAGTTAACCCGAAAAAAATTTAAAATAATCCTTAAGATAAAAATAACTTTATTTAATTTACTTTGATATAACTTTGAATTATCTATCCTTACCTCTGTTTTGTATAAATACATTGAACTCCTTAATAAAAATACTAGTCTCGAAATGTCGCGAAAGCGATGAAACCGGTCACTGGATATTCCAAATTTGTGGATTAAAGTATCACTCACTTTGCTTATTTTTACAAAATATTAACTTTTTAACACTTTAAAATAGACTCTTATATGACTTGTATTTTATTTCTACTACAATTTTTTAATCCACCAACATTATTTGTCTAGTAAAAATAAAGAATGTTGTATATTTATAAAAACACTCTTGTATTACCCAAACGTCGGTTTTTAGTGGGTTACGCAGCAAAGAGTTTAGAATATACAACAAAAAAGATACACGAATGAGTTTGAATATTTTAACAGTGTCCGTTTATCGGGTAACTTTTTAGAGATTAATGGTATCGGTCAATTCAACAACGTTATAATTTATGTATGTAAGGCTACATTCAATTATTATTCTCAAACGGATACATTCCAAATTGTACATATGTTTTTGGTCTCCGATGATTACACGCTTCATTCTCTGTAGACCTCTATTCTCGGAGATCTGATTCAATTAAATGTAAATTAGGGTACCATAAATATTAGAGAATTTGAGCTTTTGGTTTATTTACCCCTCAGCGTAGCTTCAAGCTTACTGAGTACGTGATTAGTCGGAAATATAGACGTTGAAAAAAACCTTTCGTGCATCATAATATTATTACTTTGTCTTCATTCTAGTCTTGGGAGAAATGATTACGTTCGGAATAAGTGCAGTGTTTAACAGTGAGAAAACAGTTAAATTCGTTCGTGTTTGAGAAGATTATCGTGTTTGAGTGGTAGAGAATATCCGTCAAAATGTCTACAACGGCTAATAGCCAAATAAAGACAGCTAGCTCTGCTAATATTCTCATGTGCAAACAATGGTGGAAAGTGTGTTGGATGTACGGAGATCAAGAAAAGTATTACAGACAATTGTATGGAAGAAAAGCGACAGGGAGAAACTTCGCTCCGACGAACGTTAAGAAAAACGGCGTTCAAATCTCAGAACTCACTGACGATTTTCTTCTCGGGAACCCAACTGAGACGAACGTTGGAGACGTCAGTACTAATGGAATCAAATACAAAAGAAAAACAGAATCGAAAGTGCCGAGTCCAGATCCGTATCCTTACCACGATCCTTACCTTCTGGGAACAAGTCCTGAAACGATTTATGGATTCCAAACAGGATCACCGCAAACACCATCTCCTAGACCATCCAGTTATCCCTCTCACCCTTATCCGCAATCAAACATTGACCAAAATCACGTGTTCCCTTACAACGACGAAACAAACTATCCTTACAACTATAGAGAGTTCAACAACGGCTATCCCATGTTACCAAACAGAAGACCTCCTTTACCCCCTCCGATTATGGACCTCAGCAGCGCCCTACTTCCTGCCTCCCATAACGGTGGAAAGTTTGAAAGGAGCACTACCACAGTTTGCAAAAACGGTAGTGCTTTTATCGTAACTGAAGAAGCAACAATCAACGCCGAAGGGATAGTAAACGCCAACGTACAGTACAGAAGAACTTCGGTTCAGAATTCCCCACCTAAATACGATGGTCGGCAGTTGGCTTATGGAGATAATGACGAGACTCTTGTTGGAACTGGAGGACGGAACAGGAAAGGGATTTGCAGTCTTCCGGGTGCAGTTGATTCCTTGGACTGCCTTTCTTCACAGGGCATGACCACGACCATGATCACCGTTACCCAGTCTGCCGTTAAGGTCTGCAACGAGTGAGTATAAATATCATTTACTACTTTACTACAGCTAAACTATTTTTCCTTTTGATGTTATGTAAAAATTGATAATCCATTTTTTGCAACTAATAGTTTAAACAATGCCGAGTCACGTCGCTTGTTATGTCATGTTTGATATCAATGTAGCTTTTATCTTAATTATTCATCAACGACTTAATTCAATTCACGTTGTTTGCACTAAACAAACAAGTAACACTGTTTATTTTTTAGTAACATACCGTCGACGTTGTGTTACTTTCTCAAGCTTGTACTAGTTTATAATATAATGTTCTCGGGAGACAATAAACTTTTGTGAGCCACTGTAAGATTATGAGTTAAGCCATCAGCTCGTGAATACAAAGATCTACGGGTTTTATATGTGTTTTCTTTAAAAAACATTCATAAAAAAGTAATCAATGAAAATGCGCGAGTCTTAAAAAATATTACAATTTGACTAAAAATTAGTTTCATATTAACATTTTTTCTTAAAACTTAAACCGTTTTCATTTCTAGATAATAAAAGCACTCCCTTTACATACCTATAAAACATTTTAAAGACCTTAAGTCTTCCTATTAAAATCCCTCGTGCAATATTTTGATGTCAATAAACGAGTTACTCTTTAAAAATTTCAGTTTCATAAACAGCGATATTAATTGAATTTTAACTCTACAACTTTCAATGCCTATTTCAGTGCGAGATTTGCACATTGTGTGGAGGGCTAATGTCGGATACTGTCGACCATATTGCAAAGACGAATGGCAGCATAAACTGTGTTTACATGAATTAATTTCAGTTACAAAAAATATATTTTCACGATGGTATTTTTTATAACTTTCTTGACACTGAATGAACCTCTAAATATTAACATATTTTTTTTGTAAATTTATTTATTTATTACTTACATACATTTTAGTTATTTTTAAAACATTTTTAAATATTTATTTATTTTTACAGGACTCACCAAGCCAATGAATATGGCTTGTCGGTAAAGACCCTTTACAATTTATAATATGATGGTCCTACATAGCTGTATAATAATAATTACTACTAACTTAAATATAAAGAGCGAAAAAAGTAAACTTCTAATAAAAAAGTCAATTTACGTAAACTCATTTAATAATTATATTAGGCTAGATAATTTTACACAGCGAAACGTGCGAAAAACCAAAATAGACACGGGTTAATTGTTTATAAACGTAATTTATTTAAACAGAGTAATTGTATCTGATCATACAATACGTTTAACCGTAGATGAAATTGTGTGAAAATGAGACATAACGGAACTTGAAATTAGATAAAAATGTAAACAAATTAACAATAGATTCTAACCCCATGACATCCGAATAAATTTATTTAAAATTTGGTAAGGTATCCAAAATAAAATACTTTTATTGGATTTAATTCGACTTTTATTAATTTTTCAATATACAAGAGTTTATATTGTAAGAGTTTAACAATGTCCTAACAAGACGAACAAGGCGAACTTATCTCCACTCGATTTTCTTATCCAGGATTTTGATCTGAGTGTAGCCATTCAGTTGAAAACACTCGGTCAGGGCTCTGGTTCTATTTCACACATAAAATTTTATTCTTCATCTGCCTAGGCATGGAGACACGTATATTTTCAACGTCAAATAAATCAGTGGTTTGGATCTAAAAGGGCCAAAATTTCATATTTTTCAGACCAACCTTTTTTAGGGGGTCGATGTCACAAACTATTGTTATGTTAAAATAAATATTAATTTAAAAAAAGAAACAAAGAGTTCATTACTATTGTGTGGTCATCTCAAAACCTTTATAGCATTGTACACTAATAACAGCGTTTGATATATTTATAAGATTTTTTAGATAACAACAATTTCGTAGACTATATGGAAATTTTTTGCTCACTTTTACGTTAGGTATTCCGGTTGTTACTTTAATGAAGCACTTCATTTTTGCTATTTGCACGGATACTGGTATTGTGTAGATGATGATGATGAAATGTTTATTTTAGGCTTTTGATGTAGCACTAATTGCACTCTGTCCAAAGTATGCTGATGCCGGATATAATTTATTTATTTATACATCAACGGTTCAAAGAACCTTTTACACAAAAATAATAATTTACAGAAATAATCACAGCAGTGCACAATAATCATGTAGTACATAGTATGAAATAATAGAATAATTAAAACTAAACAATTTAGTAAACATATAATACAAAAAGTTAAAAAGAAACATAAACAGGTACAGTCTTGCACCGTGTCCAAGAAATACGAGATCTAGGTGTAGTTCTAGACTCAAAAATGACATTTCAATCACATATTGATAAAATTATTGAAAAAGCATATAAAATGTTATGTTTTATTATACGCGTATCTAAGCCTTTTAAAAATGATCTAACAATAAAAAATCTTTATTATAGTTATGTTAGAACCCATCTTGAATTTGCGTCTATCATTTGGAATCCACAATACATTACTTATATTGACAGGCTGGAGAAAGCACAAAACAAATTTTTAAAACATTTGAATTTCCGATGCTCTCTCATATTTCCAAATCATGACTTATCTGCACGTTTTCACAAACTGATTAACCTTGAAAAAGGGAGAACATTATTAGACCTCACATTCCTCTATAAAATTATTAACAGTCTAGCTGATTCGTCCTAGCTCCTAAATAAAATTCAAATTAACTGTCCATCACGTGCCCTACGAAATCTACCAACCTTTAGAATACCTAGTGTCAATACGAACTATTGCCAGAATTCGTTTTTACACAGATCGTGTTCCACTTTAACAGCTTTTTTAATCATATAGATATCTATCATACAGGATTACAATTATTTAAAAATGGTGTATTGAAAACTTTTTTTATAAAACTCCCGGTGGTCCCTTTTTCTCTTATATCACTCAAATTACATACATAAATATTATTATTATAAATAAAATTTCTCTTTTGAAATTTGTATTACGACTAAAATCGCTTTAATGAAATTTTATTGACTTCTCTTGGTTTAAAATCTTCTTCCTATATTGCTTTTTCAAATTTTAAAGATTACTTGCTATACTTATTATTCCTTCTTTATTTTTTCTTTTTTCTCTGCTGCATTGGCATGTTTTTATACTTTTAAACTACTTTTAATTGCTTATATTATATATGTAAATAAAATCAATATATTGCTGCTCTTACTATTATGTGTCATTAATTTTGAAAATGTTTTTTAAATTGACCTAAATTTAATGTCTTATATTTCACTTAAAGATTCTTCTCATCGTTTCTTTGAATCCCTTAAAATAAACATGTGTATATTTATGTTTTTCCTTTTTTTTTTAAAATGTTATTACTATTTTAATTTTGCATCTGAGTATGTTTTTCATTCTTTATTTCAATTCTTAATTTTTAATTACTCTTACAAATTTTCTTCATCTTTAATATTATTTCCATTTGTAAATACTCACTACAAACTACAAACTTTAAAATATCTTTTTTTCACTTAAATTCTAATTTTTAAACAACTTTCATTTATGTTTTTCTTTTTCCTTCTCTTTTTTATACTTTCATAATTAACCTTACATATAATTGCTTTATAATATGGAAACTTCACTGGTCCATTAGAATTAAGTCTAATTGTGTAAAATATTAAACTTTGTAACTGTACTGTGTGTTTCCTGAATAAAAAAAAATAAAAAAGAATAATTTCTAACTAAAAGATAGCAATAACCATGAGAAAATCTTATGTACTAAATATAAATATAACACAGTAAAGTTGAGAATAACAAGATAATAAAAATAAAAAAATTAATACAACATTAGTACTTAAAAAAATTAATGTTTTTTGAGCAATAAAACAAAAATGAAAAAGTTGAATTACTAAATAATACCTCTATTTAGTGAAATCATCATCATCAGTTGGTTAGAAGAAGTTGCCATTTGGAAATAAATCCACGAATATACAATTAAAAATTAGGTCTAACATGTTAAATAAAGAAATAAAAAATCACGTTTTCCAGGAAACAAAGTTAAATTTAATAATATATTTTGAAATAAATCCATTATTTTTCCATAAAATAACGAGTGAGAATTTGTTTTAATTCATAAACAGAATTTGTATTGAAGATATAGGAGAGTGCATTTCAAAGTTGGTCCGTGAATTGTTGCAAAAAAAAAAAAAACATCAGAAAAACACTTACCACAATGTAACTTGCTCACCAGACGGTAGAACAACATCAATTTGAAATAGGAAGGATTAGGTATTTACAGTCTTATATGAGTTTTAAAAAAAATGTGAATTCAGCACTTAACAGTAATATTGCAATTTACCTGTATTGGTTCTTTTAGATACAATCCACAAAAATTGTATTTTCGAATGAAAAGAAAATATTAAACATGCTTGTATTTAATTTTTTTTCTTTTTACATTTGATATTTCACAAAATGGCACAAAAAGCATTCTTTCAAATTCTGCTTATACTAGGAGTAGGCTCAGAATATGAAAGGTCGGCAAGCAAGAAATATTATTATGCCTAATGTTGCAATCAGTTCCCAGATAGGCAAACGCCTGTTTTTAGAAACCGATTTGTTGCGGCAAATATTGTTATCGAACGTGTTTCCTATAAACAAAAATAATATTGAAGAAATAGAAAAACAGTTATAGCCCAAAAAAGAAAAACTATAAAAATATACAGTTTACGTTAATATAAAAATAACATGAATAAGTCTATTAAAACTGATTATTAGTGCAAAAATTTGGTGATTTTAAAAATATTTCAATACGTCACGATGAAAAGATTATTTATTATCTTACATAGATGTGGTGATTAACAAAAACGATGTTATTAAGTCACATTTGTTTTTTTCTTTAAATATATCAAAAGTTTTATTTGGTCAATATAACGTGTTTTATTTATTTTTATGCCCCAGTTTCGGCTATATGCTAAAACATATCTGCAGTATATAACACAATATTTACATAAGAACATATATAAATATCTATCGCCATACTTGCGTGTCAATTGTAATGAGTTCAGTTCCCATCGGGCACTTTTTTAAATCCAATCGTAATAACTGTTGCTGATTTGTGAAACTGATTTGAGATGTACTTTTTAAATTAAATCACGCCAACTAGCCTGAAATCATTTGTTCGCTGGAATTACGAATACATTAAAATATTTACAGTTATTTTATTATTCTACGTCACAATCGTATAAACAAAATTGTAAACGAATCATTTTCGAACAATGTTTTGAGTACATACATGTATGTCGAAATGTTTGTAGACTGGCTGGGTTTCCTCCCTAGGGATTTATTAATATCTAAATTTATTGAAACCGATAGTAAAAACATTTTTGAGAAGGGAATATGGAAGTCTAGGCCTCACATTTATAAAGACTTTTGCTCTTTTACTTCAGAAAAGTAAAAAGAGTAGAGGAAATGTGGATGTTTCAATATAGGCAGAATGGTTAATGTTTCACAGTGTGTGAAGTGACCGACAGGCTAAGCCCTGTAAATGCCTAGATTACCATGTTTTTTTTATTTTTTTAAATTTTATTAATTAAACATATAGTATAATATATATTTTACCCCCAGAAGTTATAAAAAAATACTGTATAACACCTGTTCTCCTCTACGGACGCGAATCGTGGCGCCTCGCTAGGACTTAAAAAATCAAAACTTTGAGTTTCGACAATAGATATCTCAGAAGAACCTTGAAAATGCAGTGGTTTGTAAGGAATAAAGTAATGTGAGAACGGACGCAGTAAACTCCGGTGACAACTGTCATCAAGCGGAGGCGATACGGTTGATTAGGCCATATATTGCGGATGCCTCCTGAGAGCCTTAACCAAGCTTGCAAGGCATCAGGTTCTTGACGCCATGGACGTCTACTGCTGACTGTTTGTTGGCAGTTCACGTCACAACGACGGGACGTGAGCCTGACTCGGGAGGATGCATAGGATCTGGCAGCTGACAGATATGTCTGGAGGATCTTCGTGGACACCATATTTTTTAACTAGGAAGCGGACATGGTACGATGATTATGATTGTACATATTACGTATATATTTAATTACACATATACTCCCCAAGCTGCCAATGAGTATCCTTTGCGTATCGTATAGTACGAGTATATCCTGAAGTCTGCGAACTATTTGGATTACTTATGAAAGAATGGTTGGATTCTCAGTATGGCTAAAAAACTTTTGTTTTCGCGAAAAAACTATTTGCGGTGGATGCACTCTCGGGATCCGTAGATTATGTAACTCTGAGATAAGCACTATCGACAAAATCAAGAAGCTCGGCGCTGGTTTGGAAATATATCGCAAATAGACTGCGAAAGGACGGCCAAAAAAATTTATGATATAAATGCTAATAGATGCAGAAATAGAGGAATTTTATTTTATTTTATTTATTGGGGATATCAACAGTAATACATGTAAAAAAAAATAACAAATAAAATATACAGAGAATAAAACCAATGACAGATATCCACAGTAATACATTAAATACACGTACAATACATACTAATGTGTTTGTGTGAGTGTAAGTGTGTGAGAGGGTGGGTGAGTGGGTGTTATATTGGAATGAAGGTGAACATGTGTGTAAATTTTGTAATCCGAATCATTTATATTAAACTTATATGTTATTCTTATTTATATATTATGTAGGTGCATATAATATGCATTTGTGTGTTCGTTTTGAATCAACGTTCGCGTATTGTCAATCCTTATTTTATTGTTGTTATTATTTCGTATTTACTGCATTTTGTGATTACCTACTGTATTGTATAGGACTCGTCGCGCATTATTCATTCGATGTGTATCAGTTAAATTTAAAAAATAAAATGCTTTTTTTTTCTTCATAATACGGTTTTGAAATTTAACATACTTAAAAAAAAAAAAAAACAATTTATATCATTTCGTCATTTGAATTTTAACAAAAAGGTTTCTAACTTTTTACTAAGCTCTTTATTGTACCATTTTTAATATAATTTACAAGTTTTAAGCAAATATATTATTTTCATACTTACGCACCCATACAAACGCACCCTCTCCCTCTTTCATTCCCACACGCACATGTATCATCTCCCTCATTCATTCACGCATACACACATTCACATACACATGAATACAAACGTCACACAAATAAAATTACTAAACTTCTTTTCTTATATATTATGTGTCATTATATTTACAGTGGATTTTTGTAATTGGCTTTAGTATTGTTAAGATTTTTCTAATTATTTTGTTTATGTAATAGCTGTAAAAATCCCAAATAAAATGAAATAAATAAATAAATAAATAAATATTATTGCACCGAGAAAGACATAGTATTACCAAATCCAACAAACATTTGAAGATAGACATGTTAAAAGTCGAAATAATCGGCGCGCACACATGAGAAAATGTATGAATGTAGAGGAAGCGAGATATGTATGCAAATACAGAGTGATATGGCGTTTTTTCCTCTCTGCCTAACCTTACGGTAAAACGGCGTGGCGTGATGGTTTCTTGTTGTTGTTGAAAAACAGTTTATTATTAATAAAATATAAATTTATACTGACAATGCTTTTCTCGGGACCATCGATTTTATTTTAACCACAAACGTGAGTCACATGTATGAAAAAAAAAATCGTTTCATATAAAAGCTTTCGAGTTTTCTTTGACTTTGCGACCGCCATCGCCATGCCAAGCCGTCTAGAAGTCCATCTATCAAGATACTTAACCAGGAAACTTCATGCTCTCTTGACGAACAAGTTGATTTGTAAGAAATATGTGCTATTTGTTATAACAACATGGTCAACTTCATGACAATGAGACTACAATAAAAAAGCACTCCCTCCACATATCCGGAAACCATTTTAAAGACCGTGGGTTCACATTATTTTGTCAATAGACGCATAACTCTTCAAAAATTTTATTTTACCAACCATGATTTTAATTGAATTTAACTCTACTACTCTTGGCAAATTACATGTAGAGCTTATGTCGAATATTATTATTCTTCCTCGTGACCGTATGTATTGCAATAAATAAATTCAGCCCTACGGGAAATTGGATGCAAAAGATGTTTTCTTGCGCGCGGTAAAAATTAGAGCATTAAATCGAACTGCAAAGTTTCTTGAAAATATACAAAAAAAAAAATAATATTATAAAAACGCACTACTTTTAACGACGTCACTGGTTCATATGAACCAAACAATTATATGAGAGCTGTGAAGGATGTCCGGTTTGCTTAACGTAAACGAACCTATCAGGGGAAACGACAGAGAAGAACCTATGACGTCAGACGCGTAGCTATTTCAGAAATACAAAACTTTAAAAAATCATGACGCTGATAATACGATATATAAAAATGAAAAAAAAGCATTTTTGTTCTTGTTTAATAGTATATAAACAAATAAAACAATAACACTAAACTTCATCATAACACAAAGGTTTGCTAAACTGTGTTTACTTGTATTAAATCACCCTGGTGTTGTTTATAATTTTATTAATCAAAATTATTTTCATCATAATTTTAGAAAATTCGACGACGTTACAGATTTTTTTACAATTTTTTTCAATGAAATGTTTAGGTTCTAATAATCCCAGATATTTTTATTTTTGGGTCATTTTCAAAGAGTTGTACAAAACTATTTGATATTAACTTTTTGCACGGCCTAAAACCACGGGGCGAATAACACAAACGAATAATATAATTTATTGTATTAATTTAGTTTTCATTAAAGTTAGCGAATCAATGTCTATAGACTGATGAACAAAGATATATTTATCGATTCTTCAAGTCACCCATATTTTTATTTTAACTCATTAGATCCTTACTTGTCCCGTATGTCAAGAAAATAAGGATATGTCTGCGTATCGACATGTCAAACTCCTTGACACTTGATGACAGCTCCTACTACAACTTCTATAATTCTTTACCTCTGAGTAGAACTGAAAAACTTGATTTCTGTATAAGTTAAAAGTATAACCGTACGAAACCTGCATTTTCCTCGAATGGAAATAAAGTTATCAGTAAAAATAAAAGGTATTTATATATAATATCACAATTATCCCTGTTTCCGCATCCAGTAATGCTTAGGGCACTGCACTGGTAAACCAAATGCACTACAGTTCGATCATCTGTTACATAAAAGTAAGGTGGTCAGTACTACGTTTCAGGTGCCAGTCGAAAAACAATGAAATATTGCTGTTTAAACAACCTTTAAAATTAATATTTCACGCCCACCTGGCCAGGAATCGAACCCAGTACATCGGTGGGCAAATACGCTTTCTGCATCACTACGAGGCGAAGTTATCTCCACTCGATTTTCTTTTTCGAGATTTTTTTCTTTAGAATAACTTTTGATGAGTTTTTTACAAGATTTCAGGAACATCTAAAAAAAACACATTTTTTTAGACGCGGCTTAAATTTGCATCGAATTTTCATTTTATCAAACTAGAGATGTTCACAAATTTAATTTTAGAAAAAGTATAGTCATTCATTTATATACAAAATTTGTCTAACTAAGCGACAATAAACAATAAATGTTAAATTCCTAGTATCTATGCATGTTTTTCTTAAAACATTCTCACATTTATTTATTTGATACTGAAATCATAATCACACAGATCTCTTCTATATGTCTGTAAGAAATATAATTCTTTTAGAATGCGGCTCTCTCGCTAATGCGCGCACACTTGGCGTGCGACATGTCCGCTTAGGGGGCTATTGACAATCAGTAGTTGATTTGTTAAGAGCAACGAGTTTTTTCACAGAACGGTTAACTGTTATGACTGTTTTATATTCGTGTCCAGGTGGAGAAATACTCAACTCATATTTGACGCAATTAAATGGTCGAGAAAAAAACTTAACAAACTGCTAAACATTAAATTAACACGATAATTTACTTTGTGAAATTATCGGAGAATTATTTTTTGAATTAATTTGCATTATTCACGTTTTTAGATGGTGTAACAAATGTTAGTAATTTTTATCTGTTGATTTTCTTTTTAAAAATATGTTTAATATCATTCAACGGTGGCGTTGTATATCGTCATGGTATTATTTATTTTATTCACAGCTTCTCCAAATAAATAAGTATTTTACCATAGTGTAGTTAACCAACCGTCTTACATTTTCCAGGAAACAACATATCACTCGATAAGTTCGTTAAATGACTAATACAACAACAACTTTTAGTCAAAATTAGACTTTATTCATTGGCATAGTCTTCATCAAAAGTGATACATTAATTCCATAAATATGTTGATGGCTTTTTTGTAGAATAATTTATCTTTAGCCTCGAAATAGATTTCAATTTCAACAATCGATTATTTATTGGATCCAAATATCTTTCCCTGGAGCATCTTTATGAGGTCTGTTGACAAACTATAGTCGTAGGGAGCCAAATCTGGAGAATAAGGCACAAGCAATTCGAAGTTCAACTCACGCAATTTGGCCATCGTTACCATCAACATGTGACGCAAAAGGGTGAAAGTGCACTTTTTTGTTCTTCATTTGGTGTCGTTTTTCCGCAATTTCTTCCATCAAATGCAAGCATAACGACATTCGCTATTCGCTAGTAATGGTTCTTCCTTTTTAAAAATTAACGAATAAAGTACCGTGCGCATCCCAAAATACGTAGGCCAAAATCTTACCAGCTGACATTTGCGATGGCTTTTGCTGGTTGCTGTCCACTTAGCTGACCGCCGATCTGAAGTAAACAGTAAAATGATGAATCCATGTTACATTCATTGTCTCATACCACAAAAACTTTTTTTGCTCTAAAATAGCTCCAAATAGCGCTCTGTATTGTCAACCCATTTCATGCACAATGTTGATGCAAAATAATGAATACACTGCCTTCTGATATATTTATGTTATCAGTTATATAATGCAACTCCAATTTACGACTAGCCAAATCTATTTTGTGGACTTTTTAATGTTTTCTGGAACAACTGCCGAATTTGGCGACCAGAATGTTCAGCATCATCGATGTCTGTACAGCTGCGTTTAAAATCAGCAAACTACTTCTCTACCGTTTGTTTCGATGAAACAGAGTCCAGATAATACTTGTTCAGCTTTTTTTTGCTTGAACGGTATTTTTCCCTCTTAAAAAGTAGTACTTTATCAACACCACACGAAATTCAGATTTTTGTATAGTTTTGAAAATTATGAAAGTAGCGTTACTAAAATCACTGTAACTTGTGAACAACTCAGATTGTTGTCAAATTTTGGAAAGTATTATTGGAAAGTTAGTACTTTATTGATTTATAGATTTGTCAGTAGTGACGCCTTTCAACGAACTTATTGAGTGATGGAATAGATCTCTCTGTCCTATGCTGTATTTCGTTCAACTTTTCTTCGTAATATGATTTGGACTGTTTAGAACTTTTTCCGTAGTCTGCATTACTTTACGGGCTGTTTATTTGTCCCAAGTACTACTGCTGTCATTTTTTATTGTATCAAGTATTTATCTCTATTCATTTAAATAAAAAAATTGATTATGTTAACTTGTGTCACCCAGATACATTTTTTAAAAAGTCCTTCAGAAAAAAATCATGCAAATCAATTACCGACTATTATGTGTATAAATTGGAATTTCTTACCCTGACTGCTGTTGAAAAAATTGATTAACTAACTTTATATTTTTCATTTTATTTTAAACATTATTTTCGGTATTTTAGCACAAATTTCATAAATAGGAAAATCATAAATAAATTAATACATTATAATAATAAAAATACGCATAAAATTTTATTTATAATTTTCACTAGTGACCTGTTTCGTCGTGGCCGATCTCGTTAGACTGGTTAGAACTATATAAGTCATTTTATTATTATAATTAAAATGCAGTTTCACCAAGAAATGTCAGTAGAAAAACTCAATTTATTAAATTAATAAATGTGTACTATGAAACTATAATTATTGTTAATATGAAGAAAAAAAATACTCCAGGCCCTTGGCGATGCCGATGGAACTTGCTGCTTCGTACATACGCATGGCTTTTGATCGAGCCTAGAATAGACATGATAAATGTATACCTTTTTTCCAATAAATGATTAATTTACCGCGTCACTTTAACGGCAAGACGCCTTGATCTTGACATTTTCCTTGAGGACGACACTCTTCACTCTTCAATCGTGTTGGCAATTCCAGTTTCGCATTTCAAACCATATATGAACATCAACTTAAAAGTTAGTCCCATATTCTCTTAAGCGGAGGAAGTGTGAAACGTCACGACTATTCAAATTTGTGCCTTCACGAGGCGAAGTTGTTCAATTTCTAGTAAGCTCAAACTGACAGGTAACGGGGTATAAATTACACTGTTTTTACTACCAGTTTGTAGTTAAACGGCCAATGAATTAAAGATTTACACGGCATTTTCATGGCGCGAGTAATATTTTGATTTAAATGGCTCCTTTCTGAATGGTTATTGGTTTTAGAATTGTCTGTTAGCAATCATTTGTCTTATATTCAATATGCTAGCGTTTAGTAGTAAATCATTGTGATATAAATAGGTACTAAAATATTGCTATATTATTGATTTTTTTTTTTAAATTTTTTATTACATCATTACATATTTTTGTATTTAACACTATATAAACATATATATTTTATATCCTTTAAATATAACTTTTTAATCCGTTAGTTTTAGGTCACATTAAATATTGTTTTTTTGTTATTACTTAAGGCATGATTTAATTTGAAGTTTTTAATTATTTTTATTTTTATTTAATCTTTAAACTATTTTAATTTTTGTTTTTTTTTCCATACAATATTACTATTGCACTTAAAATAATAAAAATAGTTAACTGATAACCTTAGAATGTAATATAATATGGTCCATAAGAATTAAGTCTAATTTCGTATACTTTTAAACTATAAAATTGTATCGTTTGTTTTCTGAATAAAATAAAATAAAATAAATAAATTTAAAAAATACAGATATGGCCAAATTGCGATAAGGCAATTTCTTCCCACTTACCCAAACCGTTCAGTTTGAGAAAATAAGAAGTATATGGACATATTCTAAGTAAATAAAAAAAAAAACATATTTTTTACAAAATAAACTAAAAATTCACCATTTACCATAAAGAGAAGAGGAGGGAATATGAAGGAAAGAAGAAGGGGAAAGGAAAAACTCTAATATTTTTATAGTGATTTCAATCTCGATTTAAATGTAAATAAAGAAGGAGGGCGTCTCTGATATTGTTGATTAGATTATTTCACAATCAATCTGATATTACTATGAAAAGGGGGGCAAAACAATTAGAGCGGTGAATGGGTATTAAAAGGGTCGCCATGTTACTAGAACGAAAAGATAGTCCATGTTGCGATAAAAGTTGGAAAAATACAATACCGGGTTCTAGTCTCGTGGTTGTATTGTGGACTCACTAGCCATAGGTCCTAGGTTCAAATCCCACTCTACCATAACTAAATTCCAATTTATACACCACAAGTTATTTATGACTTTCAGAAAATTGTCTGAAAATTGAAATATTAAATCAGAATATTTAAATATGCGCATAAATAATAAGAACGCAAATGTTTGTATACTCATAGAAATTTAAGAAATGGGAATGTTTAAACATAGGCAGAATGTTGAATGTTAAATTGTGTCTTAAAATGCCACATAAACACGCCGATAATAAATAGGTGCGAAGGTCATAATTTCTGTAAATGCCTAGAATTCCATTTTACCTTTTCCAAGATGTTCTCAATTGTAAAATGTTAATTATGAATTAGTCCCGTTAAGATGTTAAGAATATTTTGTCAACAGGTTTTACCTGCACAAGAGGTAAATAGTAGGTATTGAGTTTTGATCGATTACAGACTACAGTTCCGGGCATTAAATAATAGTGTTGTTTTTCTACCAGCAAAGTTCATCCCATAAATAATAATATAAGTTGATTTATATAATCGACTGTAATTAATATTCTCAGTTGCCACTGCGCGTTTGTTGTTCGCTCGTTCAGAAAGCAAAGGGTCACGATTCGTTCCCAGCGCGGGCTCAATCCAGTGTTGTTATTTCAAATATCTCGCAGCGTGAACATGAACCTACCATTATAATACTGTTTGCTGCAAGCCTAGTGTGGCAACTCTGGTTTTAGAAATAATCAAATAAAAATATGCAAAATATTATTACTTTCAAATGGGGATCATTGCCATACAAGTTCCATTTTGGCCTGTGAATATCAATAGTGACGGGTCCACGTAAAAAAGTTCTCGCCCTCCAAGCCCAGGTGTTTTAAGAGTCTGGATACTATGCCGTCATAAGAAAGAAGGACGCATCTAACATTTTTTCGAAAATAAGTTAAATATATATTATGAATCAGGAAAAAAATACGCACCTACTAAAAATACATTTATCTTCCTAAAATAACCACAACCCTATTATTTTCACTAATGAATGAGACTAAACTGCAAAAAGTCTTGAAGATTACTAAACATAAAAGGCTGTTCTGATTTATATAATAATTAAAGACTGATTAAAACACTTTTATTTTTCTTCTATTCCGTTTTTAAAAACATCTGAAATGAATGTATCTTCTCGTTTTCAATAAGATTTAAGATCTGCTGGTAATTTCAAAGTTAATTGATTACTAGGTCGGCGTTACTAGTTAGAAAAACAGTAAATGGCCAGTAACGCCTATTTTATTTATTTAAGTAGAATCAGTTGGCATTTTAAAGCTTAAAAAGAAAGACGTTTACTTAATTACTAAATAAAAATGACGTTTCTAGCTGAAAACGTCTTTTCATTGAAGTATAACATATTTCTTGTATTTTTTTTTACTAAAAAGAAGATGAAAATGTTAATTTTTAAATATATAACGTAAAATCTATTAAAATTAATATATATATTCCGTTAGGGCAAACCATAATACATACTGTCGCGTAATAATATACCTAATTGTTGTAGTATTTTTTACACGGTGAATTTTTCAATCTCCGAGTTACAAAATATTTATTTTCTCCGCTTTTTGTTTTATGTAAAAACGTCCTTCTTTCTTATGACGTCAGTACTGAGTGGAGGGCAAGACTTCTCATTTCGCTAAATCTCCTATTTCAAACTCAGATCCATAAAGTATCGGGCCATAAGGTAGGGGACGAGCTTTTTAAGATCCTCATTTTTAACCAGTGGTCCCCCGAGAACGCGGCTTCTTTTGTTATATAAAGTATTACGTTCATATAGAATGTGTAGGTATAGATAGTTCATTATCTACACTGCAGAACCTATTTCTAGATGTTTAAAAAAGGTTCATTCTAGCAAGATATTTACTCAATCTAACAATAATTTTCCTGTATTTTTATTTTTTATTTTTTTATTTTATTTATTTAATTTTACAATACGTCCAAGAGGCATTTACAAAAATTATTCAGGTAAGTACAAACATAGTAAGTAATAATTTTAAAAATAAACATCGCTTTTTTGTACACATGTAGAAACAATAAACATCGTACTACAATACAAAATAAATAGTGAAACTTTGCATAATAAAATATATATATATATGAATATAAGAGAAATGTTAGAATTAAAAAACAAATTGTAAATAATTTGTAAGGAATTAAAAAAATAAAAAATAAACGTATATACGTATAAAAAAGTGGTATTTAAAAATTAATTTTAAAAACAAATAATAAAAACTAGTTTACAGTAAGTAAATATAAAATAGTAATATAATAATTCAAAATTTTCGATCGGTAGCTCAATATAACCCACCTATTGTTAGATTACAGAATACCGGGAATAAATATGCATCACATTTTGATATATTTAGTTTATCTCTGCCTAACTTAAAAAATAAAGTGACCAACATATTTTTATCAAAAAGAGCAAATCATCTTCAGAAGATTGGGTTGGAATAGTTATAATCTGATTAATTAATGTATTTTGTTATTGTATAATTTCTTTAAAATAAATATGTATTTCAAGTAATTAATAATGTGTACAGTACGAGTATATTAATATTTCATACTCGATTTTTTTTTAAATATTTTTTTTAAGCACTCTTTATACCACATTTTGTAAATGGCAGAAATGCCGTATATATATAAATAAATAAATATATGGCACACAAAAATATTTGATAAACTAATTTCAGAAAAAGATAATATAATAACAATAATAATACACATCAAAAACAGAGAAAAAATTGCATGAAAAAGAAAATTTTATTACGACTTCAATAATTAGTTTTAAACAGTGCGTTGAATGAAACCTTGGATTTAAATGTATTGAAAGAATATTTAATACCAGGGAATCTATGTAAAACTAGTAAATTAGATAATTAATACGCAGAGCGATTATAAAGGCTATCTTCATCGGTACATACCGAGACGGTATACTTCACTTCTGTACTATATTTTTCTACCTCAGGATGTTCCACCAACTTGTCATCTCGAAATCATATGATCGAATTTAACCAATAAATAAGCCCGAAAATTTTGTCTATTTTCCTTACCTTATTCAAATTGCTCTCATTTATATTTTAAATAGACTTCTGTAAAAAAATATGGCCACTTTAAATCGATTAAAAACTCAAAAAAATCCCCATTCAAGCAATAAATACTCACTTGAACGTGATTTTTATATTACTTTTGACGATATAAAAAAACGGCAAGTTTTTTTAATTATTGGTATCTCTCTATATTTTTTTCTGTTTATGTTGGTAGTTGGCATTATATAAAAAATCGTTTTTCTAGTTTGACAGCTGGCTTCTGGCTGGTTTGCTTGTTTAAGGGCAAATTCCTGTCATCCTTCTAAATTATATAAGTTTTTTTTATTATTATAAATTAAACATATAAAACATATAGTAGATACTCGTATCATACTCGCAGGAGTTATTTTAAAAAATCATTTGTTACCGTACATAAAAAGAAAACATTTTTGTGACAATATATAATATCATACATAGTTAATACATCCAAAATAGTAAGAAAACATAATATAAGAAACATAAAACACAGTACTTTACACCATCTATATTAATTACATAAATAACTATCACTATTAAAAAGATTTAAGTGGTATTTTTTAATTGCAACACTTTTGGATTCGCTATTCGACTTTTCGTGTTTTAGCTCATCGGGCACTTTATTAAATTCGGAATGGCTAATATATTCCAGAGACCTTTTACCGAGCTTTGTTGAGGGAAACTAGAATACACGAAGATTCCTTGAGTAACGCGTATTTTAGTTGTGAATATAATGACCAAATGTGTATTTTAAATTTGTGCGAGCAGTAAAGTTTATGATATAGTCTAAGATAACTCTTCAATAAAAACATTTCATCAATTGAAGAGTGAGTTTATGCATGTTTTTTGTGATTAAGACATTTTACGGTATAGTTTTAAAAATATTAATTTCGTATCTATTCCATATCTTATATCAATCGAAATTTTCAATTTGTTTCAAACCCAAGCAGCTGTTACCAATAGCAACGTGTTAATTTTCAATATGTAGTTAGTAACGCAATCCCTATCGGGTAAATTAGAGAGGATTTATAATTATGATTCAAACATTAATAACTATCCAATTTATAATATTTCTTAATAGTATTTAACGCACATAAATAAATTTAACGGTAGTCAATGAAGACAGTAAAAAATTCTATGTAAAATTGATTGCCAGCAATATTAATTAAAAAATGAAAGTTCTGTCCTCAATTCAATACATTCATTTTTCGGTTATGGAATCTTCAGAATAGATTTATGAATGCGTTTTTAATTAGTGTGATATTAAGAGTAAATGATAAAAAGGTACTTGGTGTTTATAAGAATTATTCGTGAAAGCAATTTCCTTATGAAAAAGGTTTGTGTCTGAATTTGGTGTGAATTGGAAATGTTCTCACATTACTTGGAAAGTAATTTACGCATACATTTATGTAAATGAAAAGGACAGCAAAATACCGGGCTTTTTATTACGAAATTTCAATTTCAACATGAAAAAGGGCAGAAGAAGAGATCGTCAACAACCAGACACAT
>NW_028280211.1:0-21382 GCF_059751315.1 Micrasema longulum | reverse complement strand
TGACCACCCCACTCGGACCGCTCCGCGAGAACAGGACCGGGAAGCGCTACACCCCCGCCCTAAAGAACGGAGCACTACGCAAGATAGAGGTAGACATTTCCCCGTTGATAGCCACAGCGAGTGCAGGCGCCAAGCGAGGGGGCCGGTCAACGTAACTTCACCTACCCGCTTGATCGGTGTGAACTGCGCTGTTTCCGGTTTTGCACATCGAAATGAGGTAGCCTGCCGGTCGGTTTCACGAGGCGAGGCGCACGTACTATGCAGCACTTCTAGCGGTCAGGAAGTGGCCGTGTGTCGCCATTCAGAGTTTCGTTGGCGGCCAGTGAGGTTAGGTCATCGCGGCTCAGGTGCATGCCGGTTCGGGTGGAGTAGTCGGCGCAGGTCAGTCCGTCTCGTTGCATGAGGCACTCGGCGCTCTCACCGATTCGGATGGTGTGGCCGTATTCGAGGGTGTTGGATTCGGCGTACACGATGGGGTCGGTGGCTGCTACCCCACTGTGGATTCCGTCGTAGCCGAAAACCACTGTGCTGTCGTTCCAGTTTCCTTGTAGATCAGTGGGCTTGGAGGTCCGCGGGTAGGTTCCGTGTGGGACGTCGCAGTACAGAAGATATTTGCGGAAGGTGCAGGCGATCGAGCCGGTGGGTGATCGGAAATGCAGGTAGTCGGGGTTGGTGGTTTTGGCGTCTCCGGGCATGTAGCCGCCGGGCCGGTATAGCTCGGGATTGACCAAGGTGCCCTGTCCGACGCGGGCCAGTTTCTCGGTCGCCTCGGTGGTGGGTGCGGGCGGTTTCATCTCACCGGGGAGGTGGTCGTACGGGCTGTAGTAGACCGGGCCTGAAGGTGTATCGTATTTGGCGTGGCGCAGGTTGTCAAGGATATGTCTCTGAAGGTCGGTGGGTTGTTGTGGCACAGCCGGTTTCGTGGTGACGAGAATGCCCCGGACTTTGAAGACGGATGCGGTGTAGTCGATCAGGTTGGTGCTGTCGCCTTTGACGTGGACGCTGGTGATGTCGACGCCGTCGATCTGAGCGGCCGGTAACAGATCGATGGTGACGCCGGACGGAATACTCGAGGTCACGCCGGTGCTGAAGGAATGACAGTCTTTGGCCCACATGGTGGTTTCGTTGATAACTGAGGTGCCATGCTTTTCTATCCCGAGGCGCACCATCTCGCTGCGGGCGCGGTAGTTTCCGGTGCCCTGTTGTGCTGTGACCGTCGCGATTTCACGGAAGTCGCGGTCGGTGTCGGAGCTCCATCCGGTGTTCTCAAAAGGGTTTCTTTCGCAGCTCGCAGGGGCCGTCGTCGGCAGTCCTTGCTCGCCTGCGCGTTCCCCGAGGATGGGCGTGCTTTGACTCACTGACCATTGCGGCGGCAGATCCAGAGTTGATGGCAGCAGCTGCTGGATTTCTTTGTCGGTTCTGCCGGTCAACAGGCTGTCATCTGTTCTGTCGGACAACGGTTTGCGGGCCGGTTCCCCGGATTTGAGGCGACCGATAGCCAGCGCCAAGATGGCGTCGGTGCTGCTGTCGTGGCGGTAGGCGACGAGGACGAGGTCTCCGACCTGGGCCAGCGAAACGACACTTTCGCGGCTTCCTTCGGGCTGGAAGCGGTGCTCGCGGTTGTCGGTGAGGTGGATGCGGGTGATCTTGGTGCCGTCGATGTCGGCCGGCGGTAGGACGCTGACAGCGGTCGGGTCCGCGGCGTCCGCCTCCCCTGGGCTGGTGCCGGGGTAGGTGATCTGGTATTCGTGGCAGCTTTTGGCCCACTTCACTGATTCGTCGATCAGGTCGCCGCCCGGGTTTTGGCGCATGATGCGCACCGTCGCCATGCCGCTGTTACCTGCGACACCGTTGGGTACGAAGCCGTCCACGCTGGCCGCAATCTGGGTTTTGCGCTGAAACGGGATATCGGCGCAGCCCTCCGGTGTCACGGTGGCTGACGGGTCGATGTGCGGGCCCGCGGGGTGATCTGAAGGCCCGACAGTTGTGGTCACGTTCCAGGACAGGCCCGGGTAGTCGGCCAGCACGGGCAAGAATTTGGCGAGCTCAATATCTGGTCGTGAGCCGAGATCTGCTTCACCAAGCGGGTTTTGACCGAAGTGGCTGCAGCCCGTCAGAAGCAGCGCGGCGGCAAGGCTCGGCCAGCGGCGCATGAAATACTCCTCCTATCCGCCTGCGATGTGACGGGCTCAGCAGCTACGCAGTCTGGGCTGTGGTGTCCGGTCGACAACCAGGACCTTGTCGCTTTGGACGTAACCCAAGTCGCCGGAGTGACGAACCTTCAAAAAGAGCTGTCGGGTGAGGTCTGCTGCGCCACTGGATTCCTCGATATCTTGGCTCGATGTTGGGTTCGGCGGTGAGGCCACGCAGAACACGGTGATCTCGGTGTCTTCGGGAATGGTCGTGGCCGGTTCCGGTTGTCCAGGGGGGCCGAAAGGCGCCGTATAGAAGGCAGTTTCGGTCTCGGTTAGTCCTGGCAGGCCCGTTTCATCGGCATGCGCCAACACCGGCAGCCACACCGATACCGCGGCGGCAGCAACCGCGGTGGCGACGCCAATCCGGTGAGAGCGTCGCATCAGTTGATGGCTTTGATTTTCGCGGCATTCTCGTGTGATTTCGCACTGATTTCCTCGGCGTACTGAGAGGCGAGCTGCGCATCGTTTTCGCAGTTCTGCTTGATCTGTGCGATGCCGTTGACTAGTTTTTCCTTGACCGATTCGATGGCCTGCAGCATTGGGGTGTGGATCGGCGAAGGGCCTCCGTCGGAGGTGTGCTCCGAGGCCTCTCGGTGAGCTATTTCCTCGAGTTCCTGCAGTGTCTTCAGTGGGGCTTCGAATGCGTCCTGGGCTTGGGCTTGCATTCTGGCCGAAAAATCGCGGATTTCATCGAGATTGGCTTTGGTGATGCCGCGCCCGCCGGTCTGCTCTGGCATGTTTCCCCCCGGAGTGTGTGTGGAGCTCTATCTGATGTTCAAGGGTAGCGAACGACGCCAGTTCAAGGCGTGTTTGACAGCCTTGAACTGGCTACATTTCCACTTGTTCTTCAGCTTCGGCCGCCTTGGCAGTTCCGACCCGTTCAATCATGGTGAACCAGGTGGCAACGGCGGCGACCACCACCACCAGGCCCACCAGTGAACACAAAGTGTGCCCGTCGACGCCGACAGCGGGCTGGGCGTAGGAGAGGGTGATGATGTGTGCGCGGCCGGCGGGCACGATGAGATTCATGCGGACCCACACGTTCGATATCGCTGAGATATGCGCTCCGACAAGCCAAACCAAGATCATGGCCAGCGCGGGCCGCAGCCACGGCGTCTTGGAGTTTCTGTTTAGCAGCATGCGGGTCTCATCTTCCGTCGTCGCGGCTTGCGACTGCCAGGACCTTGGAGCGGCTACCGCTGCTGCGCGTTGATTTGTCGCCGCCACCGCCGTGCGGCATGTATCCGCCGCCGCCGGCGACCCCTGATGCGCCGGAGGTGCTGATCCCGGTGGGTTTGGTGGATACCCCGTTGAACACGTTCTGCGACTTCACTGGTCCACCCGAACTGGGATATGCGCCGCCGCCTGCGAGGTTTCCGCCCAAGCCGCCACCCAGGCCGCCGCCGCCACCGCCGCCGTATCCTCCGCCGCCTCCGCCTGATGAGACAGCCGCAGCATTGACCCCTGAGAATGCTCCGGAGTCCGGTCCGCCGAAAAGTGCTCCACTGTCAGAGGTTTGGCCGCCGAACTGGCCGAACATATTCTGCAACGGACCGGCCAGGGACTCCAACGGTTTGGTCAGCGCATCGGGTTTCAGCATCCCGGAGGCTGCTTGTCCAGCTTGGCTGCCCATCTGCGAGAACTGACTCATCGCGTCCGTTGCACCTGACTGCGGCCCGCTAGAGAGTCCCTCAACCGATTTCTCCAGTCCTTGCGACATCGACTGTGTCGCAGCACCGGCGGCCTCACCGGCTGTGGCGCGCGCCGTGGATTCTGCGGCGCCGGCGGCCGCGGCTGCCGCAGATGCCAGGGGTGGTGGCGGAGTTGATGGTTTCGGGATGGTTGCTGTGGTGACTGCGGTGTCGTAGGTGACCATGACACCGCCGTTTTGGACATGCATCCGGGCGTAGTCGCCGTTGAGGAAGGCGATGAGGCCGGAGTTGATGCCGAAGAAGTTCGTCATCTCGGCGATGAGCTCGTCGATCCGGTTCTGATTGACCTCGATCAACGGAGCCATTGCGGTGTCGCCAAGCGCGTATGCCTCGGCGACGGCCAGGCAGGCTGCCGCATTGAGGAGGGCGATTGTCTCCATTTCGGCGAGCCAGCCGAAATAGGCTGCCATCCGCATTTCCATTGCGGTGGGGGCCAGGCCCTGCCAGTTCATGCCCAGCTCGGCGACCTGCTCGACCATGCATGCCATGGCTTGGGCGACAAGGCCTGCGAAGGCCACACCGATCTCAGCGCAAGCTATCCAGGTTTCAGCTCCAGCACCAGTGAATCGGCCAGCGTTGATCTCCGGGATGTAGCCCATCCACGGTTCTTTGAGCACTACGGTCCTCCCCCTGCCCGACTACAACAATCGGCTACAACAATCGGCTACAACAGCCAATATCCCCTGTTGGCGCCAACCGCAATATGTTGGGCATCAACAGGTTTCAGATATCGGGAGACGGCGGCTCCCCCCAGAGCGGCCGACTCCCGTTCCCGGACTCGAGCTATCCGGCTAGCGAACCGATGCCCTGACGGGCCGCGGCGCCCATATCTGTGATCGCAGTCGAGGACTTGGCCATCTCCGTGCTGACGAGCCACTCCTCGAACTGCTCAATCCCCAAACCGAAATTGGTGCCGAAGGTGATCCATTCCTTGATCTGTGCAGCCGAGGCGAACGCCGAGGCTCCCTCCATGCCCGGCGGCAACAGCGTCGCGGACGACGCCGTCAAAGCGGCAGTCATGGCTGCCACTTCAGCATTTACTCCCTGCAGGACCCCGTGAGTTGCTGCCATCGCTGGCAGGCTTGTAATACCAACCGACATTGTGCTTCCCCCGTACATTTGGTTATTCGCGTGTAGATCGCGTCTTCAGAATAGCTGATCAGGCGGTTGCTGGCGATATTGTCGGCTATGTCGTGACGAGTGCTTTCGGCGGCGCGGATTCCATTCCGATGTACATGGCTTCGATTGCGCGGGCCAGGCTTGCTTCTTCGGCGGGTTCGTACCTGATCCACAGCCTGCCGTCAGGGCCGCGTTTGGGATAGCTAACTACCACGCCGGGGAGTTCCTCGCCGTCCTTTTTGCCCAGGTAAAACAGCACACCGGTAGCGTTGTTGTGGGCGTAAACTCGCCCTGTCGGGGTAGCTCTGGTCATAGCCAGCACCGCGTTGGCGACGTTGTCCAATCCGAGTAGCTCCGTCATCGTTCCCGCGGTGGAATCGGCCATACCGGCGCCGGACAGTGACTGCTGAGCTTTCTTGAGTTCCTTGAGGCGGTCCTCGGGTTTAGTGATCCGGCTGCCGGCGAGCTTGCGTGTGACGGCGTGAGGCACGGTAGCCGGGCTGATCGGGTACGGCGAATACCGCTGTTCTGGATCCAGAATGGTCATCAAGATCTTGGCTGCCAGGGCAGGGACGTTTCCGCTGCCTCGTGCGTAGTCCTCGGATATATCGACGTCGCCGCGGCCCGCGACCGCCGTGGTGATCTTGTTGCCGTTGACCCCGAGCATAAATGAGGCGCGAGGCACATCCCGAATCGCGTACTGAACTCCCAACTGCTCCAACTCATCTGGGATGGCCGCGGAGACCTTGACGCGCTCGTTGTACAGCAGGACCACCCCCCACACAGCCCATTCGTAATTGATGAGCCCGCGGAACAGCTCATGGGCTTCCGGTGTGAGCGTGAAGCTTGCGCCGTTGACGACCTTCCACCTGACGAGGTCCTGAAGGTATTTCTCGTCGGGTTCGGGGTGCGGAAGCATCCCGAGTTCTGTTGGTACAGCGGTGATAAATCCTCGGCTGTACATCTCGACGAGATGTCGCAGCGTGAACCGGTCTCCCCGGTTTTCATCGGTTGCCAAAGTCTCTCGTTCCCCCGTGTCGACTCCCCAATTCCTGCAGGTAGCAGCATAACCTGGCGCCATGTCTGGGGGAGGTTTCATTCGGCGGGTTCGTGGCATGAATTGGTCACGGCATGTACCTATCGCCTTTTCTGCTGTGGCGCGCCATGCACGGTTGCGGCGCCGGGTAGCGGTATCTGCTGCGGGGTCAGCTGCCTTCGTGGCGTATCTGACGTTATCGGCCGGGGCGCAGTTCCCGGTGACCATCGCCGACACGATCAGCCTTCACATGTTCGGCGGCCGGCAGGATCCTTCGATCCCCAAAAAGCAGCCAGTCCCAGATATCTGTGTGACGCCACCATCAGTTTCCGTTACCGCGCAACCAGTTCCCGAACCTGCCACAGACGGCGATATCGGGGACACCGAGGTCACCCCGGAAGTCCAGGTACAGCCAGCTCCCGGACTAACCGGCGAGGGTCGACCGAGCCAGGACGCTTTGGCTGTCATTGACGAAATACCAGTGGGCGCCGACGTTTACATGGCAACAGGTTGGATCATGTACCGCCTGGCCCACCCCGGGGCGCATCCGCTGGACAACTACGCAGCCTTCAGTGACGCATTCAGCGCCACAGCCAAGCAACTGTCGGAAAAGGCCACTCCCACTGATGTTGTCACGACAATCGACCCGAACGCCAACTACGCCCCGTACCTGCTCCTCGCGGAGGCGGGCGCCTACAAGCTGATGCGGCAAGGCTCGTTGACCGCGACTGCAGAACAGTCCAACAAGCTGATCACCGCCCTCGGTGACACCTGTGCCGGGCCGGAAGGCTCGGGTAAGCGCGAATTTCATTAGGCAGACGAGTCCTCCACAGCGATTGCCCATGATCATCCCAAGTGTGCCTGGACGATTCGCCCGGACTTCACTGTGAAGTTGATTCGATCCAGGCGATGGTCTCGTGTCACAACGAGGTAGATTCCGTCTCGGGCAATGGTACGCACGTCGTAGCTGTCGCCACGTGCCTTGACGTGTGCCTCTTCTTCGGTGAGTCCAACGTATTTCCTTGCGATTTCGGCCGACTCGGTGCCCACTTTGCCTCCTATGCCGACCGCGCGGCGTGTCTTGGCAGGATGGTGAAGTAGGCCTCTTCGGCGCTGGTGACGGTCCAGGCGAACTTGATTTGTTCCTTTCCGGATCGCAGGGTGCAATCCTGCGATCCGGCGACAACGCCGTACGTGATCGGGGTTTTGCTCTCGTCGATGCTGGTTGTCCACACGATGCATACCTGCCCCTCGTGGTGAGGTATGGGGATGGTGTCCTTGCCGGTGACTATTACGTCGCAGTCGAATTCGCTCGGGTACTCCTCATCGTCATTTTCGGGTGTCGCCTCAGATTCTGATGATGCGCGCGACGGCGCAATGTAGGTGGCGCCGATGCGGTGGGCGAATTCCTTCCAGGGCTGCCCGTCGAGGTTGATGACGATGGATTGGCCGCTGGTGGCCAGGCTAAGCAGCTTCTGCTGGCACATGGCCGCCGGTGCGACGATGTAGAAGGGGTCGAATTCGATGATCGGTTTGGTGGCGATTTGCAGATCGATTTCCCGGGTCGCACCTTGCGCGAAATTCACAAATACCTGGTGTCGGTCCTTCGTGTAGCCGAAGAAAGTTCCGATGCCGCCGGGATGCATCTCGTAAGGGAACGATTCACGTTGGGCGAACTGCTTACCGATCACCGCGGTGGCCGGCACGGTACGTGCTGACGGCACGGCTGCGGTGAGGATGTCTCCTTGCTGGGAGTACTCGCGGCGCAGGCCAATCGCGCCAACGGTTTTCAGGTCCGTGACATCGGGGGTGAGGAAGGTGATGAATGTTTGTGCGCGATCCCCGAAGCGGTCTCGGCTGAGCCTGACAATTTGGGCCTGGCGTGGGGTGTCGAGTTGGTTCCAGCGGCGGTAGTGGTCGGTAGACCAGGCATCCGGGGATGGGGTGAAGGTCACCGCGCGCATCTCGCGCGGTCCCGCTGAGGACCAGGTCTGCTGCTGCAGGGCTGGTCCGAATGCGGTGGCGAAGTACTGGTCGATTTCGGTGAGTTCCTTGTGGTCAAGGACTTTGGTTTTCCATTTTCGGGCCGCGATGCGTCTGCGTACGCGTTCGGTGGCCACCCGTACGGTGCGTTCGATCCCGGCCGGGGTCTGCGCTCCGAGGAGGCGGCTTCTGATCGCTTTGTAGGTTTTTGACATGTTGATGGCGACTTCGATGAAGGTGCGGCCGTGTAATAGGGCGGGAACGGGTCCTAGGGTGCTGCGGCTGATGCTTGCGAGCTGGTTGTTTTCGGCGTATTTGTAGCCGAAGTTGATCACGGTGATTGCTTCGCAGCGGATGTCGAACTGTGTGAGCTCTTGGCGGATTTCATCGATCGGTAGTGATCTGATCGTGGTGCTCGATCCGGTGGGTGCGATGGTGGTGATCTCGTAGGGCTGTGGCATCACCTCGATGTAGGCGGCGGCGGTGCGGGCGCGGGGGTTCCAGGTGACGCCGATGCCGTTTGCGTCGTAAAGCTTGTTGCGTGCACGGGCGCTGCCTCGGTAGGTCAAGCGTCTGGATATCCACTCCAGAATCGTTCGTGATCGGAAGGTGAAGACACCGGTGATGATGCCGAATACGCCTGCAGCCGTGGCAGTTTGCAATAGCGGCAGCCGGGCGTAGACAGAGGTGGTGACCGCCGCGAATTCGAGGATCATCAGATACCACATGTTGAATGTGTCGATCTGGATTCCGAATCGGTTGTCGTTATTCATTGCTGTGCCCTGGCTTTCTGGAGGCGAAGACGACAAGAGTGATGACAACGAGCGAGGCGACGGTGGCAATGCCGATATAGATGGCGGCATTGCGTTTCCCGTAGTCTGGGCCTGGTCCGGGCTCCGGTATCGGCGCCTTCAGGCTCGGGAAGGCCGGGTCGAAGTAGTCGCCTTCGGGGATCTTGGTGTCGGTAAGTGCCGCTACTGGGTCCACGATTCCGGCGCCCAGGGTGTTGTTGAGCCCATTGGGTGGCGTGTGCGCGGTGGCGATGATGCGGTTGATCACCTGGTGTGCAGAGAGCTTGGGGTATTTCTCTCTGATCAATGCCGCCAGCCCCGAAACGTATGCCGCCGAGAAGCTGGTGCCGTTTAACGGGACTGGTTTGCCCTTGACGAATGTCGAGTTGGTCAGTGCGCCCAGTGTCGGCTCGGTCGGGTCCAGGGACACAATGTTCATCGCAGGAGCTGCCACTCCAACCCAGGGGCCGGGCATCGTGTTGACATACGGCGATCCGGTCAAATCGGTTCCGGCCACGGGAAGTACGAGGTTGGAGAAATACGAGGGAAGTGAAATGCTTTGCACTCCAGCCCAGTTCCGCTTGTCCCGTGGATTGGCCGGGTCGTAGCCGGGGTTGAGCTGACAGTTCCCGGAGCCAACATTTCCTGCCGCCGCCACGACGACCACGTCCTTGACGTTCACGGCGTAGTTCAGGGCTCCGGCAAGTCCGCGTACATCGACCGGGGAGCCTGCATCTGCGCATGCCGTCAGTGACATGTTGATGACCGTCGCGCCGCCGTCGGCTGCGCGCACTATCGACCGGGCTAGGTAGGACATGCTGATTCTGGACCGGTCCAAGTCGGAGAATCCTTGGGGCGGGTGATCTTCGGTGAATGCTTCACTGGTTTGTCGGATAGACATGATCTCTGCTCCCGGTGCTACCCCAACGAAGCCGTCGATATCTGAGGGGGCGGCGCCGATGATCCCGGCCACTAGGGTGCCATGGTGGTCGCAGTCTTCAAGTCCATCTCCGCCCATGATGTAGTCGCCGCCGCCGCGCAGCTGAGGAAGCCGGGTCACTTTCTGCACACCAGAGTCGATGACGGCGACGACTTGCCCGTCACCTCGGGCGTAGTTGTGTAGTTCGGAGACGTTAAAGACTGCTTGTGCCGGGATGGAGCTGAACTGCGAATCAGCCAGCACCGCAGATTGGGCACATGAGGTGACGTTGATCCGCATATCGATTTCCGGGCTGGGCTTGCTATCCGGCGGGGCGATATCGACGGCAGGATCGACGTGCGGCTCAGGTACCGCCGCGGCCGTAGGAGCGCCGGAAATGCAGAACACGAGGAACACTGCAGCCAGGAAGGCGCCGATCCGGGTGGTCATAAGAGATCTGCACCCTTCTGCCAGCCGTCCATGATCAGCATCAGCAGCGGGAGCAGCAGCACCCACAGGAACCGCTCGATCAGCTCGATCAGCTTGAGCACGTTCAAAGATGCGATCCTGCGCTGCTGCAGTGCATATAGCGAGGACACCAGGACTACCGCGAATAGCGCGGCCAGTAGGGCACCTGCTCGCTGCGCGTTGACTGGATCGCCGGTGAGCAGCATTCCCGCGGCGAACAGGAACATCGCCAGCCACGAGCCGACCAGGAAGATCGATTGGATCAGTGCGTCGTCGTGGCTTTTCCCGCGCAGGGCTAGCACGATGACCGTGATCAGCACCATCGCCATGATCAGCCAGTGGTGGCTGGTCAGATTGCGGCCCGCCACTAACACCGCCCCGCACAGCACAGCCATTGCGGCAGAGATTAAGCCGACCATGCGGTCATGAGCGGCGAGCATCTGCTTTTCCTGATTGAACTGCGATTCGATGGCCTCACCGGACTGGTCCCGCGGAAGGTTGCCCGCATCCAGATCACCGGCGCCTGCCCCGCCGAAACTCTCGCCTTCCGATGGCACATACGGCACGGCGATCCGCGCCAACGTCCTGTGAGATCCGCAGGGTTTAAAAGCACAATGGCGACGCACATGCAGATCAGTTGGGCTGCGATCGCCGCGGTTGGGCTGCCGTGATAGACGAATGCGTTGAAAGCACCGACAGCGCCGATGGCCAATGCTGCGGTGGCTACCGTCGAGTGCAGCTTTTGGCTGGTGCCGGTGATCATCGACAAGGCAATCGAGATCGGGAACAGAAGGCTCAGGCACACCATGTGATAGATACCCAGCGGTGGATCAATGGCGTGCAGGGTCGCCGTCGCATACAACGAATAGGTCATGACCAGAAGCGGGACGACGGCGTTGGAGAATTCTGAACCTTTCGAGCGGGCTAGGACCGTTGCAATCGTGGCGGTAACCGTCCCGAAGGATGTCATCGTGGCGATCAGCACCACGCGGGGCAGCAGCCCGGCGTGGGTCTGGCAAGTCCACAGCAGAGCGGCCAGGCATAGAAGGATGGTGGTGACAGGCAGCGTGATCAGAGCGAACAACTGCGCGTATCCGGCGTCCCATGGATCGAAATGCTCTTTAAACCAGTGTTTTACGGTCGCCGCCAGGTCATCGAACAGTGCGATGAACTTCTCGCCGGGTCGGACTTGACCAGCAGAAGCAAGTCTCCATCGAACACTTCCTGATCGTGGAGCGATTTGTCCTGATCGAGGTGGTTCGTCACGAACTGCTTTTTGAGGTTCCAGTGCGCAGAGCGATCCGTGAGCCACTCTGTGTCTTTGCCTTGTTTCTTGGATTCGTCAATGAGCCACGGAATCAGCTCCGGGAAGACGTCCGCCACCGGTACGTGTAACGGGAACGGCACATCCACGCGGCTATCCTGCAATGCGATTTGGATTCGGGCTTCTTCATCGTCTAGAAGCTGCTGGCTCATCGCTGATCCCACGATTCGTCGGAGCCCTCGGCATCATCACCCGATGATTCACCCTTGGTGCTTGCATTGTTCTCATCGGCCTCGCCGGATGCATTGCGCCGGTGGCGCTTCAGGTTCGATGGCATGACATGACCCATCTTCGCCAGACCTGCAGGAGTGGCGCCCCAGCCGTCCTTCTTGATCTCCCCGAGAGCAGCCGCATACGCTTCCATGCGCTCATCGCGTTCGCGCTTAATTTCCTCGACCCGGGCGTCTGCGGCCTTGAATTCGTCTCGAAGCTTGTCGAGCTCCCCTATTTTGGCCAGGAACTGTTGCGCGATCAATTCCCTGTCGGCAGTTTCAGCCATGAACATATCCTCCCCTGATGTGAAATATACTGTGGTTCTTAGTTTGTCGGTAGATAGCTCGATAGGATGGAGGCCGCGGTGACCAGCTGGCGGCGCGTGCCCTTGTTCATCAAGTTGAGGTCAACGGCCCCGGCCTCGGCCAGGTGGTCATCCCACGGAATCTCCAGGGTTTCGCGCATTTCCGACTTCTGGAAATACAGGACTTCGGCCTTCAAGTCGATGTTGGGTTTGGCTGAGCTTTGGTGATTGATCATCACCATCGTCCGGTTGTGCAGCCAGCCAAAGTTGTTGTGCCGCAGCCATGCCAGCAGGTCTTTGGCCATCTGGATGGAGTCGGCCGCAGTCGAGCTCACAACCACCAAAGCATCGACACTGCGCAAAATGGTCTCGAAGGCAGGATGGCCGATGGACGGATCCATGTCGACGAATATCACGCGGTGCCCGACCGAGAGAATATCGACCGCTTTTAGGTACTCGTCAGGATTCAAGGGGTTGTTGGGGTCCACCGGTGCAGACCTCAACACGCGCAAGCGATGGCTGTTCGTCGCCAGATACCATCCCACCGCGGCATCGGTGGTGAGGTTTGGGTCAGCGGCGAACGCCTTGATATGTCCTGTCTTTCGCTCTTTGACGCGCATGTACAAGGTTCCGCCTTCGGCGGCTCGATAGCGGCAATGGCGCCATCGCGAAAGTGCTCGGCAAACGTGGAGCCCAGGGCTGCAGTCGTTGTGGTCTTTCCCACTCCGCCTTTGAGGGCCAGCACGGCGACCTTCTTCGGCGAGTAGTAGCCCTTGTTGATCTCGTCAACCTGGTTGTCGTACGTGATCTCGTCGGCACCCTTGCCCACCGGAAGCTTGAATCGGCTATTGGCGATCGCCCGCCAGCTCTGCTTGGGAGCTTCCCGGCGGGCGCGGATCAAGGCCGGTGGCTGAGTACCTTGCTGCGGCGGGTCCACCGGTGCGTACCTTGCCGAATCGGAGGCGGGCTGCGAATCCGGATATCCCCTGTCTGCGAGCGCAGGCGTGATGGGCCCTTGTGGTGCCGGGTTTTGGATTGGCCTCGGCTGCTGTGGGCTCTGCGCTGGGGCGTAACTGCTGCTGCGGATATTGCGGTTGTGTCTGCGGCGGGTGTTGCTGCCCTACGTATTGGGGTTGCGGGCTCGCGATAGGTGGGTTGGTACTGGCCCACCGAGGAAGAAGTGGGCGGGTAGCCCCCTTGCCGGGGTGGGCCGTAGGGGTGTTGATTGGCAGGGTTGTTCTCGGACGGCTGGTAGTACTGTCCCGGGTTTTGGGCGGTTCCCACAGCTTGCGCTGGCTGTGGGAAGGACTGCGGTCCGGGGATATCCCGGCTGCCCGTATTCGCCCGCTGGTGTTGGGTAACTGGGATTGGACGGCTGATTGTTCGCGCCGTGCCGGGCGGCAGCCTCATGGAACCGCTGAGGGATAGCTGACGGCGGCGACGCAGGAGTTCCGTTCTGCGGCAACGAATTGGGGTAGATGTATTCCGGTTTAACGGTATTGCTGTCGACTGGTGCGGTGAACTGCTGCGCCGGGGGCACCTGATAGTTCGGCGCCACATCTTCGGTGTTTACGACCTGCGGGACGCTGGGCTGGGGTGCACCGTAGGTGTACTCGGCTCCACCGTGGCGAGGAGCCGGCTCTTCGTCGGAAGTTTCGGAGCTGACGTCCACCGAATTTTGCTGAGTGTGGAACTCGCCAGATGGACTGCCTTGATCCGGGGCTCCAAGGGCTGCCCAATTCTTCTCTGCATCGTAGGCATTGATGTCGGGGACAGCCAGGTGGTTTTCTGTCGCGTTGTTTTCGTCTACGGCACTGCCAAGCTCGGCCTCACCGGACTCAGGCTGATACCCGAAGTCGGCTGCGCCACTCGACTCTTCTTCGTTGTATGACGCAGCGCTCTCATAGCCGTCGGAGAGCAGACCGGCGGATGGCTCCTGCTCAATCTCCAGCTCCTGGGTGGGTGCAGGTGGCGGCGGGTCAAAGTCGTTGTTGACCACGGTGGGCAGGTTTTGGCCCAGCCCGTCGAGCCTGGCACGTATGTCCTCAAGCCGGTCCATCGGGAACTCTTCTGAATCGAAGTTGGTGCTCATAGATGTTGATTCCCCCTGATAGTTCATGTTGCCTAAAGCGTTTGGGCTTGAATCGATTCGGTCATAGCTTGTCTCCGAAGCCGAGCCGTATTCGGATACGACCGTGTTTTCGCCGGCTGCAGTGGTGACGAACGCGAGTGTTTCCCAGCAGTCAGGATCATCAGGCAGTTCGACTGGCGCTTCTATCCCCCTAGCGCGCAGTATATTCCGATAATGATCCAGTCTGTAGGACAGTTCCGCCGTGTCTAAGATTCCACGCGGAGTGAATCAGCAGGCGGCGGCGAGGCCGGGTTCTTCTGTACGGATACTTCTGCCCCCGAGTAGCTTTCGTACGTTGCGGTGGTCGCGGCAATGATCTCCTCAAGATCATTAGGGCCGCGATGCAACTGGGTAGCTTCCTGGCGCATCACTTCGAGCCGGGTGAGTTCGGGTTGGATCGGTTCGGTGGTGGAGGGGACGGTCGGCTGGCCGGTTTGTGGCGGTATCCGGTACACGTCCGCTCCGGGCGGGGGCACCATCGTGGGAAGTCCGCCAACGAAGTACACCGGTGGAGCCTCGGCGGTGTTGGGGTCGCGGAGCTGGCCTGGGTCTGCTGGCCGTCCAGTGATGAGTTCGTCTTGGTCATTGGGCACCAGGACGTGGATGTCGGTGGCGTCACCGGCAGAGCCACGGCGGGAGATAGGTTCGGCCAGTGGCGTTCTGGGGTCAATCACCACAGGTTCGACACTTCGCTGCTCGCCGAGGACTACCTGTTCGGCGGCCTTGTCGATGAGTTCTTCGTCGCGGATCTTCATGTCGTGCCCTTCTAGCGATTCGGCATTGCCGTCACGGAGCTGATTCCAGCTGGTCGAGACTGCTTCTCGTGCGCTTCGGTATTGGTCAGCTGCCCACTGGCCGGGCTTGCTCAGCGCATCGTGAGCGGCATCTCCCAAGGCTGAACGTGAACCATCGGGGTTAAGCACGTTCCAGAAGTTGCGTTGCTCGACGCTTTCCTTGAACAGCCCGTAGATCGTTTCTGTGTTGCGAGAGAGCGCGATGATGATGACAGCCGCGCCCGCGGTGACGAAAGCCAAGATCAGGGCATGGACGAAGATCGGGCAGTTTTCGGGTAGAAGCGCGAACACAAGGTGTGTCAGGCCCGCGCGGATCAGACTGCCGATGAAATAGAAGCCCAGGCACAGCCCCGCGTGTGTTAAAAACCTTGCCCCTACACGTTTGGGTGCATCGTATTGGCGGCGCTGGCTTAACGAGTATCCCGCGGCGTAGAAGACCCCGACCAGGTAGACGAAGGCCAAGCTGAGGTGGTTGAACACCTTCAAGGCGAGCACGGCGCCGAAGAACAGGAACGAGATGCCGATGCAGGGTGCCAGGAAGAACGCGGTGGCTGCGGTGATCATGTCCGGGTCGGTGGCGGCGAGCTGGTCCGGTGTCAGGCAGGGCGGGTTTCCGCCTCCTGCATTGATCGATTCCGACCACGCTTTTGCGCATTCAGCGGAAAGCGCTTCGTGGTAGTTGATCATGAACGAGACGGCCCGCATGATGTCGAGATCTTTGGAGGCCACGTAAGCTGCTGGGCCGCCGCTACTTTTGGTGACGGACATGTCTCCGACGAAGCTCTGCACCACATCCATGGGCCAACGGATGATCGTGGCCGGGTTATGGGTGAAGAGCAGGATTCCGGTGAGTATGACTAGCCCTGCGCCCAGGCGCTGCCATTGCGCCGAGTTCACCTGAACAGCCGAGCCTGCTGGCCCGTTGAATACGAAAACGCTGACCACGAGAACCAGGAACGCCGCGAGGGCGATGGCTGAGGGAGGGACTCTGTCGTATACGACGGCTGTTGCTTCGCGGTACAGATTCTCGGCGGGGCCGAGCCAGCGTCCGGGATCCATGATCCATTCGGTGAGCGCGTTTCCGAACGCGGCGAACGTTACGAAGGCCAGATAGCCGAATTCAGCCATCCCCGTGTAGACGGTGTTGTGCAGGAATGAAAACGCTGGCGCGTTGAACATCAGTTTGTAGCGAGCGACTTCCCCGCCGTCGGCGTCTGTGAGGTTGAGCCACTTGACGAATATGTTTCCGCCGGCGCCCGCACCGGTGGCGGCCAGATGGTATTGGCCGCCCTCCTTGAGCCTGCCTATGCCGATCATGCTGGGTGCTCCAGTTGTGCGTGTGCGCCTTGGGCGAGAAGCTCGCCGCCGCGGATAGCCGTTGATGTGGTGGTGTCGGCGTGCCGGCGGCGCTGGGGCTGCAGATGCGGAAGCTGCTGGCACCACACAACATTGCCGGTTCCGTCGTTGTACCAGCCCTCGGCCTCACGGCCGCGCACCGGGAGGTTGCCGCGGGAGGCGTCGGCGGGCGAGGCGCCGAGGTGCTTCTTGACCTGGGTCTCGGTGGGGGGTACCCGCCCCATTTGAGGTTGGGCCTGGAGTTCTCTTCTGTTTCTTGGCCTAGCACCCACCGCTTGTTGATCAGTGCGTAGTTCCTGTCGAAGTGCTCCTCGAGCTGCGAGGCCACCGCGAGAATGTTGCCTTCGGCGCGCGCGGTCTTGTCGTATCGGCCGATCAGCTTGCCCAGCACGCTGGATCCAGCCAGGAAATGCACCTCGTCGCCGAGCAGGCCGCAGGTTTCGCGGATATGTGAGAAACGCCAGGCGGTGTACTCGGCGATTACGGTCAACGCCAGCGTGCTGAACACTTCGGCGTCGGAGGGGCCGTCCGCGGAGGTTGGTTCCTGGTCCACGGACAAGGCGTTGTGGACGAACACGACAATCTTCTTGGTCGCGTTGAACGCCGGAAGCGGCTGCTCGCCCTCGGGATCGATGAACACGCGGGTGTAGGGTTCGCGGCCCCAGCCGAGGAACTCGCGAGCCAGGTTCTTAGCGCCAGCATCCTTTTCGCTGTTAACGATGTGATTGATCAGGTCGCGGGTGGACTCGATCTTCAGGACGGCTCGCGTTGCGGGGTCAAGTAGACGCAGCAGGATCGCCCGTTCCTCGGTGCCACGTATGGCGCCAACGAGTCTGCCCAGGTTTCCATGAACACCTTCGCGGCGATCTCGGGTGGGAAGATCTTGAGGATGTCCATGGACTTGTCGCCGTTGACCGTGTCGATGGGCTCGGGGTCACCCAGTGATTGGGCGAACACTAAGTACTCGAGGTGGCGGGATTGGTCGATCACATGAGCGTGTAGTTCAAGGTCATTGAACCAACCCAGCAGCACCTTCAGGAATGTGGACTTACCCTTGTTTTTCGCACCGGTGATGGCTTGTGAACCGTTGCCCTTGTCGGTAGCCCCGATGAGATCTTGGTGGATGATCTGCCGAGAGCGTTTTCCTTGTTGATCGCCAGCGGCACACCGTAGGGGTCGCCCGCGAAAGTTCTACGCACAGGCATGAATCCGCTGAAGAGTTTGGCCGTGGTGATCTGCTTGTACTTCTCGACTGACTGAGGGCAGGCAGCCCCGGGCATCATCGCGCGCCACACTTCATCCTGACCGCCGACGACCATCGCGGGCTCGAAGTCGTTTTTGGTGAAGTGGGTGAAGATCTCGTTGGTGTACTCCTCGAGTTTGAAGTAGTTCTGATGCGCGAACGAGAAGATCGCGGCGACGCGCATTCCGCGAGGAGAACGTTCGTCCTTGACGGCGCGCCGAAAGTTGCGCATCTCGCCGCGGCGGTCAGCGAAATCCTCCGCGTCCAAAACGTCTTTGGTGGTCGCTTTGTCCTCTGAGTTGAGCTCCTTGAGGCGCTGCTTAATGCCGGTTTTGGAGATCACGTCCTGGCTGAAGTCGAAGCGCAACGCAAAGTCAGTGTCAGCTTTGACGTCCTGATCGGCTATATAGGTGAACGCGTTGATATCGAATGTCGCCAAGTCGGGGTACTGGGCGATCATCATGTGCGACTGGAAGCTGGGGTAGCCGTCCGGGAATGCGCGGCTGCGGGTTTCCACGTTGTGCACGCTCAGTGCCCGTGCATCTTCCATGGTGCGGAAGTTTGCTTTGAACTTCTTGAACAGAGATTCGCGCTGCTTGCTGGTCAACTGGTCGAGCAGATCGACACGTACCTTCTCTACGAACTCGTCGAACAGGGCGATGGTGTCCGCGTTCTTGTTGACCCAGATCTTCGGGAAGGTGTCTTCCCCGTCGACAGCTGGACGTACCACCATGTTGGACGTCATCTCCGGGGCCTGGATCCCGCGCTGGCGGTATCGGTTATGGGCCCAGCGCACATGGTCCGGTGTCGTCCTGACCGGTTCGAAGTGAGCTGGAAGGGCGCGGCGGTAGTCCTGTTCGAGATCGGCGATCTCTTCCTTGGTCACGTTCTTGTGTGGATCAATCACCGCCAGAGAAGTCAGAAGGCGGTCCTGCCATGACTGGCGGAACGGCATTGCGATCGAAAGCCAGTAGATGCGTTGATGTTCGACGTACTTGCCGGTCCGGACCTGGTTGTGGAATGCGTCGATCTGGGATCGGAGCTGGCCGTAACGCTTCGGGTTGCCGAAATCGGGGATCCCGCGCACGCAGCGGTTGTAGATCTCCCGTGCCGGTGTGCGGGCTTTGGCGCCCCACAGCAGAAGTCCGATGAGCGGACGCGGGAGAGCTGGCTGAAGAGAAGTTCGTTGGCGTCCTGGCATGCCTCGATCGTCGTGGTGTTGTACGGGTTCGCATTGACCCCACGAAGCAGGTAGTTCGCCGAGATGACACCGTCGTTCATGTACATCAGGTTCTTTTCGCGGCGCCGAAGCCCGGCTGCGTACTCCCCCACTGTGTTTTCCCCCGGGTCTTTCTCAGTAGTTCTTGTATGTAGGGCGCAACGTGGTTCGTAGCGCCAGCTGCAGCTGATTGAGTTCGGTCAGCTTGCCTTTCGGGTCGAATCGGTTGACCATGCCGTTGAGTCGGATGATCCTGTGCGCCAGCACCAGTCCGACGCCAAGGGCAATCGGCCACCATAGGACCAGACCCATCAGGCCGGACAGAATGACCACAAGGATCAGAGCTGTCATACCGGGCGGCCGCCACCGCTGCCCCAAATATCGGTCTTCGACGTTGACTGTGCCAACGTCATTCCAGACTTTCCCCGCACGCATCGGTTCGTCTCCGGCCTATACGAACGCGAACGCGCCCTGTTGCAACGAATTGATGATGCCGGCGATTGCCCAGACACCGAACTGGAATCCGAGCGCCCATCCGAAGGCGCGCAGGTTCGTATGTTGGGCGCGTTCCTTCTCGGCAGGTTCTTGTCGGAGTTCGCGATCATCATGTTCCGGTAGAGGTATCCACCGATGGTGATCAACACGATCCACTTCGCGAACCTGACGATAAGCGCTGACAGTGAGCCGTTGGCGCCGTCGTCTTCAAGTCCGGTGTCGAAGCTGGCCAAGTTCTGGATGGTTTGTGCGTGCTCCAAGAGCAGGGTGCCGCAAAGCGTCATGTAATCCCCCCGGATCTGCGGTGCCGCTGCGCTAAGCGCGTTGGCCCAGTTGTGTTTCCCCTTGTGTCACCCACCGGTAGTGGGTGACGTCCCGCGGGAAACATAACACGGTCGATGGGCGCCAGTGTTGGAGCATTTGAGTGGATTCGCGCGGGAATTTTTTGGCGTGTTCCGGATCTGTTGCTGTGCGGTTCTTCCTCTCGTGCGCGCTGCGCTGTGTCCCGTTGGGGTCAAGCTGCCTGGAATCCACGAGCCTCGGGGCGCGGGGCGCCATGCGGATTTCACCCAGCTCCGGAATGGCTCGCAGTTACCCCTTAGGCAGATTCTTCACCACACCCTTTAGTTAACGATCTGGTGCCGGTAATGGTGGCGTGCATGATGGGCTATCGCCGCAGTGTGGCGGAGAGCACGCAGTCCGGCGAGTACATACGCATTCGGCCAATGACTGGGCCGTACAGAAGGCCATGGAGTGCTCGCGCCCCGCCTCGCTCGAAGCCGTGCCCTCAACGTGGCGCTCGCCTATCTGCGAGTCCACACCCAGCTCCTTCTATGCTCCTTCCAATCCCCCTCCTCTATCGCGGAAAGCCCCCAGGGCATTCTTGGAACTGTCATATCTATGCAGTTCAAGCGTATACATGAGGTCCTCGTGAAATCCGGAGAGACCTTGGCACTCACTCCTTGCATGCTCCTTCATCTCGGTGATGCTTTAGCAGTACACCTCCTTCCTAAATGCTTCCCATCTGAACCATCTAGCCTTCCTTACGCCTTCTATATCGGAGTCAAACCTCGCAGACAAAACCCTCTATTGCAGTTCAGGGCGGGTTTAGCCACTCGCGGACTTCGCCCGTTGCCTCCTGCTGCGGTGTTCCTTACTTCTCGAACACGCCCTGCCGCCTACCACTGCCATAGAGCTGCTGGTCAGTACAGTTGGACTATGAAGGCATATATCTATGCCAGCGCGCAGGGGGCGGCCGCAGACCTTCTCTCGCCGGCGTTTATGGACATCGCGGATCTGTACCTGCGGGGTGTACTGACGGACACCTCAACGGTGTGGGTTAATGCCGAGTCCCCCTGGGGGGGCTTCTGGGCGTTGACCAATCGCAGCGAATACTTGTATCTGCATCGCGCTCATGTGGCAGGTTATGTGCGGCAAACCAAAGGGTTCTTGCGTTGGGCTCACAGCAACGATGGCACGAAGGATACGCCGAGACTGATTTTGGAGCAGGGGAAGATCCCCGGCGTTGGCGCTGACGCACCGGTGACGCTCATTGTGCAGCATCGAACGCCCCATGAGCCGTTGAAGGTCATAGAGGGAACCAAGCTGGTTCCTATGGAAAATGGTGTGTGGTCCAACGGGATTCAGAGGGTCATTGATCTTTCTGCGTACACGCCGCCCTCAGAGCCTGTACACGCCGCCCAGTACCAGGAGGTGCACGCGAACTATCATGGGCCGCTGCACATGATGGCGACGTTGAGTCGGGAGAACGCGGAGCTGATAAAGAATCATTTGCAGCTCTACGAGTTCGATCTTCCCGCAGCTCTTTTCAGTGAGATTTCCGCTCACTCTCAAGCTATTGCGGCGATCGCGGCGACACCAGGGGTAGAGGTGTTCAACCGGTACTTGCAGATGTATGCGCCACAGCAGGACCAGGAGTTGTTCAGCAGGCTGCGCGACCAGTACGCCGCAGGGCCTGTTGAGGATCTGTTCGATCGGTTCCAAACTGAACGCGGCCAAGCTCACGAGTCGGTGTGAGCTTGGCCGCGAGGTCCGATGTGACGGTTAGTTAGTCGGCTTA
>NW_028280210.1:0-28811 GCF_059751315.1 Micrasema longulum | reverse complement strand
TATTCGTCGTATTGTTTAGTATTTAAAAAGAAATATTTTTTTATTGCCATTTCTATTGTATATGATTATTAATCTGGCCGCTGTGTAGTAAACTAATGCAATAACTCGTTAAAAAAACAATACATAAGGCACTCAAAGTAACATTTTTTTTTTTAATATACAAGAACCACAGATTTATATAAAATAACAAAAATGCTCTATTAAGATGAATTATTTTACACTTTTAAAATAAAAATTAATAAGACAAAAAGGAATACTAAATTTAATTTGAACTACAATATACATACAAGAAATACAAAAGCGTCATATGAGTTAACTTACGAACAATCTAGGACTAACAGAAAAAGAAACAGTTTTGTGTCCAGCAATAAAGTTCTACAATTCGCTTTCTAATGACTTTAAATATATAAATTTATATTTATTTTATTTTATTTTTTGCATTTTACAATAAGTAAACATAAGTTACAAATAAAAAATAAACCATATGATAAACACAAAAAGAATTCCACAAAGGTATGGCCTGTGTGTGGGTACACATTTCGTTTGAAATTTCAATAAAGGCTACTGGAAGAATACGATAGATAAAAAAAAAAAAAAAAAAATCCGATATTAATTTACAAAACATATACCTACTTACTTAAAAAAAACACCTTAAAAAAACTGTTCTTACAGCCCCTGTGATGTGTAATATGTAATGTTATTTGATGTACTTTAAATAGTCATAGTATCAATATTGTATCTATTGTGCTTTTTTATCATGTTTTTGTAAATACCAAATTAAATAATCTATGTACATTATAATTGGCAGTAGTGCTGTAGTGTATATTCAAATGAATATATTATATCCCCTCATACCAGTACTTTTGCTGATTGGGAATATTTTGTACAAATAAAATATGTAACGTAATGTAATATGTAATTTAATGTGTTAGGTAAAACGATGAATTTGTTTATAAATAAAAAATCATAATCTAATATATTTATTTACCTATTTAATATCATATTTCCAAATCATGACTTATCTGGACGTTTTCACAAACTGATTAACCTCGAAAAAAGGAGAACATTAATGGACCTCACATTCCTCTATAAAATTATTAACAGTCTAGCTGATTCGTCCCAGCTCCTAAATAAAATTCAAATTAACTGTCCATCACGTGCCCTACGAAATCACCCAACCTTTAGAATACCTAGTGTCAATACGAACTATTGCCAGAATTCGTTTTTACACAGATCGTGTTCCACTTTTAACAGCTTTTTTAACCATATAGATATATATCATACAGGATTACAATTATTTAAAAATAGTGTATTGAAAACTTTTGAATAAAAGTCCCTTTTTCTCTTATATCACTCAAATTACATACATTCATATTATTATTATAAATTAAATTTCTCTTTTGAAATTTTGTATTACTTCTAAAATCGCTTTAATGAAATTTTATCGACTTCTCTTGGTTTAAAATCTTCTCCTTATATTGCTTTTTCAAATTTTAAATGATTACTTGCCATACTTGTTATTCCTTCTTTATTTTTTCTTTTTTCTCTGCTGCCATTGGCATGTTTTTATACTTGTTATACTTTTAAACTACTTTTAATTACTTATATTATATATGTTAATAAAATCAATATATTGCTGCTCTTACTATAATGTGTCATTAATTTTGAAGATGTTTTTTAAATTGACCTAAATTTAAATTTACTGTCTTATATTTCACTTAAAGATTCTTCTCATCGTTTCTTTGAATCCCTTAAAATAAATATGTGTTTATGTTTTTCCTTTTTTTAAAAAAAATGTTATTACTATTCTATTTTATTTTTACATCTGAGTATGTTTTTCATTCTTTATTTCCATTCTTAATTCTTAATTACTCTTACAAGTTTTCTTCATTTTTAATATTATTTCCATTTGTAAATACTCACTACAAACTACAAACCTTAAAATATATTTTTTTTTCACTTAAATTTAAATTTTTAAACAACTTTCATTTATGTTTTCTTTTTCCTTCTCTTTTTTATACTTTCATAATTAACATTAGATTTAATTGCTTTTTAATATGGAAACTTCACTGGTCCATTAGAATTAAGTCCAATTGTGTAAAATATTAAACTTTGTAACTGTACTGTATGTTTCCTGAATAAAAGAAAATAAAAAAAAAAAAAAAAAAAATAGGCGAGCACCTATTTCAATACAAAAATCATAATGCAAATATTTGTGTTTTATCTTAAACAAAATTCCTGGGCCTTTTCCAAACTTATTCATTTGATTTAAACTGGAAGGTGTAATACAAGTAATAATCTAAGTAAAGTATAAAAACCTGCTTGGAAAAAATATCCTTGCAGGGATGACATAGCTGAAGATGCTTCAATGTCAGACTTCTAAATTGAATTCTTTTAGGGAAAATAATGACATACTTTTACGTACTTCAAGAACCATCATCGAAATTTTGAACAAAAACGTCATAAGTCAAAAGAAACTATTTAAAATTTTAACTTTTTATATTTACTCTTCTTCAAACAGAGAAAAAACGTCACGTCTTATCTGAAAAGATCTGTTGCATGGTAAAAACTCAAATCGGAGGCTTTATATTTATTTTATTTTCAATACATTTTATTCTACTTTAAAATCTCAACTACCCTAAAAATTTTATTTTTTAAACATGACGTTGTTGAAAGAAGTGAGTGACATGTACATTGTATTTTTTAACATGGAATGTACAAAACTTTTCAGTATTATTTTTTTTTTTTTTTAAACATGTAAGTATATAAATTACTTTGCTCATTTCTCTATAATGAAACAGTTATTACGCTTACAGAGCGATCATTACTAACAAGTATATTTACATATGACATATTTAAAACTAATATTCTATAGTTAGGTTATCAAGGTTCATTGGAATATAGTCCGTTCTCATAATATCTTCATTTGAAATTATTTACACATGGGTACCAATAAATATTTACAATCAAGAGCTATACAGATTAAACGTCGCGAATTAGTTTGGAAGCTGTTGGAATGAAAAAAAAGAACGATCTATTCTGTGTTTTTTTTTTTAATGATGTTTTGATAGCACCCTCTGTTGGCCAGACTTGCATATTGTGCGATGTTTAGGCACAGATTATTGCACAAAGTATTGCCTAAAAACCATGTGTTTGTTTGCCCACGTTTAACACGCCCGAGATGTGGTGACAAGAAACAACACGCATGTATTTAAAAGTATAAATATATAAATTAATTAATTCCTTCATTGTTTGTAAGGTACACAAACAGTGGATATGAAATCATATAGAAGTGTTAACATAGAAAAGGAGAAATATTTTTCATTCAAAAACAATAAAATTTTGTTCCCACGAAGACTAAAATAAAATAAATTATGGAACACAATTTTGTTCAAATTTCAGACACTGAAATCAACTTGTTTTTCAAATTTCATGCCTCGGATGTTAATAATGATTCCCCTGTCAAATGTAAGTCGAAGAGAATTGAAAATATAATACAAATTCTAAAAGTTCTGCACGTGATAGAAATAGACAAATATATCCAGCCATAGCTTTTTCAGACTCACGTAATAAAAAGTTATGTCTTTTCAATGAAAATATTTTATTTACTTGTCAGACAACTTCAATTTGAGATATTTTTTTATAGAAATAATGTTTTAACGATTTATTAAATAATGCAAATCATTGTTTTATTAGCTATTTTAGTAGTAAAATACATCAAGGGCACTTTACAAAAGTCATTCACCTATATACACGAGTATATATGTATTTTATGCACTATTTATGTATTCATTTCAAATTAAATGTGTATACATATTCATTAAAATTTTATGGCTTTTTAGGCTGCGCCCGTTTTAAACAATAATAATTAACAACAACAAAGTATTAAAAAAGTCAATTAAAATAATTAATAACTACATTTGACACAATATCAAAATTTAAAAAATAATAATCCAAATACCATAAATAACATTAAATACTTCGAATAATAACTATAATATTATTCAGTCACATTATATTCGTGCATGAATTTATATTAAACCTAAGGGTAAGGTCAGTTGAGGGACAGAAAACTATTGCAATGTTTCATAATGCACACTGATTTTGCCAAGAATCACAGCAGAGATCTTAAGCGTCTTCGACATCATAATTTTTCCACACCCAGTGGTGAATAGGGCACAGCATCGGTAAACCAAATACAGCGTAGTTCGATCATATTTTACAGGAAGGTAAGATGATCAGTCTTGGAACCACTGAATAGATAATACACCGATGGAATATCGCAGTTCAAGAAATCTTGTAAATCAAAATTTCTGATCCATCCTGACAGAAATTGACCTTATGATCCTAAGAATAGAGACGAATTCGCCAACTACTACACGAGTCAGACTTTACCTGGATAGATTTTTAAAAAAATGAAATTGATTTATAAACCTATTACGTATTACATTAATTTAACAAAATATTTTTTCTTTTTTAAACTCATATTCTTTAATGATAATATTTTAACATATTTTCTGAAATTTGTCTGAGTCTCTTGTTTAGTTTTGTCCGGTAGTTTATTGTATAATTTCAGTCCCTGATTTATTTGTCTTGACTGTCCTAGTCTCGTTTTAGAAAGTTGTAAAAAGTATTGTTCCGATACTTTCGTATTGTGTCCATGTTTACTACAATTTTTTTCAAGTTTTTTCTTCGTCTACAATTACATCAGTGGATAATTTATTAATAAATTTTAAGGACTTAAGTTGAAAGTGTTCAGTTAAATTGAATTGTTTAAAGAGTTCATTAGTTGCTGTTAGATTAGGGAGGTCATTATACAACGTATATTTGCTATAATATTTTATTTTGCTGTCTTTGTAGTCTGTTTATGTCATTTCGATTTCTTGTTTTACATTGTACGAGTATATAATATATTTTAATTTTTAAATAGGCTTCATACATTTCATTTTTTCCGTTTTCGGAACAAAGATTTTGTTTTTTTTTTAAATTCGATAATGTCGCCATTTCGCTAGTTAAATTTATTTTTTATTTATAAATTTATTGCAAAAATATATATATAAATACTCAATAACAGGAAATCTATAAAAAAACAATTAATGTAAAATGAAAACGGAGTGTTCTCTGTTTATGATAGTCTCCATCTAACATGGCACAGCCTGTTCTAATATGGAGATTTTCTATCTTTAGAGCGTAAGTAGTCCTATACTAATAAAACAATAACATAAAAAAGAAAAACTAAAACTACTTAATTATAAATGCCTAGCTAATCAAGTGTAAGAAATTAAAAATCATTATTGTACAAATATAAGGTATATATATGTACCAAAAATACATGTTACTTAAACATAAATAATATAGTATAACATATAATAAAACAACTTTAAAGCAATGAAATACATTAAAATAAAAATAATATGTGTACCAATTATATAAAGTACTACGTTTATTGATTGACATATATTTTTCAAAAAAATCTCTCACTACACTATTTATATGTGCAGTTATTTTTATTTTAAAATTTGTTTTACATTTTGGGTCTTTTATATTTGGCAATAAATCATTAAATATTTTTGGAGCAATTGTTGATATGAGTTGTCCATGTCAATTGTCTGTCTATTGTTAGTCCTAAGTATTTTACGTGTCCAATTTTAGTCGTTCATCATTTATCATGCATCTATTTACATTTTAATGATTTCTACCTGAGAGAAGCCATCGAGTCCACAACACTCGTCAAGGGTTTTGGTTCTATTTTACATACATAACTGTATTCTTCATCCGCTTGGATAGAATGAAAGAATTTACCTGCTTATCCAGATAATATCCTTAGAGACTTTTGTCTTTACGTACATTCAGTACATTGCGTACTGTCAAACAAAAACATTTATATTCAAGGATAGCTTCACCTCAGAACGTGCTTAGAATATTAGAGAATACGAAGTATTGCCTTGACTAAAATTGAAGGTTATTGAATCATTGAAAGGTAAAGTCACACGACGCAGATTATCTTTTAACATAAAATAATATTTTGATTATAAAAGTAAAATATCATTTAACGAAGAAAATTTCCAAGTTGGAACATCATAAAAATTAGCTGGTGCTAAAAAAAACCTCAAGAATAAAAATAATAACTTATTTACGCCGTTGAAAATCGTAGTTTAGAAAAATAAATAAAGAAAAATTAATGAAATTGATTAATTATATGCCAGGGAAAATTAACAGCGTTGTAAAATTTGTTGGTTTCTAACGATACATTTATTTATAATTGAAAGTAGTTACGCAGAAAGCAGGTCCAAAAACTTTAAAAAATAAGACATTGGTGTTATTGAATGCAGTAAGGACAATTTTTTGTTCTGCTAAAAACAGCTAGGCCGCTTTTATACAAAAAAAAAACAGTAATAATCACCTTCTGAAAATAGTGTTGATCACAAAAACGGCATTTCTCAATTTGCAGAAAATACCAACAGTATTAATGGTCAGCACACCAGACAAATCTTACAATATAGAAGCTGATCATTATACATATACAATTAGCTACTGAAAAAAAAACGGTTTTTTTATGTTTAGGATTTACAAGTTTTACAAATTAGGCCGACGATATAGTTTAAGCACATTTTAAAATCAGCAATTCACGTCCGCCCTGCCAGAAATCGAACCCAAGACTTTAAGAATGGCAGGCGAAAGCGCCAACCCCTACACATTTAGGCGGACTTATCTCAACGAGGTATTCTTATTCAGGATTTTTCATACTTAAGTTTATATTAGTTCTTGAGATGTTATGAACTAACTTAATAAAGCATAAATAAATACTTTATTCATTTTTAAATGCGCATTTTTCCAAACAGAGGTCTTAAATTAATAAACTATTTATTCTGTATATTATATGATTTATATATTTCTAATTATAAACGAGTACAACTATTACTTTTACCTTTCTTGATAACCAGAATTAAAATAACTTACGATTTTTTTTTTGGAGGACCGCTGTTTCATTCGTGGCTGAATTTTCTGAAACAATAATAAATGATAATGAATATACAATTCGTAAATTTTTATAGTATCTTTGTTATGGCGAATTGCAAAAATTTTAATTTGATTTAAACAGATAACCTTTATGACTAATTACACAAATTAAGATTTAGTTAAGATTGTTTTATGATTTAGAAAATAATAGCAAATTTTTTTTATTTTATATATTCCATAAAATATAAATTTTACCGCCGGTGTTAAGCTATAATAATTAACATAGGAAGAAACTATAGTAAATTAAAACAAATTATAAAATATTGCATATTAAAAAAAATAAACAATAACAAACCAAGAAAATTTTTTATAAATAAAAATTAAATGAAATTATATACACCTATGAATTTACTTTGTAGAAAAATGTAAAAAAAAAAAGTTTTTTATTCGCCGTTATAATATCGTAATTTTCAAAGATAAATATTGTATCATATCAAAATACTAGTACTTTCTTAAAGGTATCGGAAAAACCTGAACAAAATCTGGGTACTGAAAATAATTAATAATCTTAACTAGCGTCCTAAAATATTTAATATATTTATCAGTCAAATAATTATAAACATTTTTTCAACAATATTTTAAGTTTGTCAATTTTTTTGTAAACAAAGACTGGATTAAATTCCCTAGGGAGCTGTTAATATTAACATCTTACAACAGAGATAAAGAACATTTTAGAAAAGGGAATATAGAAGGCTAAGCATCCTTAGGGCTTATGACCTATCATTGGTTGGTTTAAATGGCCACTTTACACATTGGATATTCAGTATTCTGCTTATATTTGAACATCTATATTCCTTCGATTCTTCCATCTGTTGACGTTTTTGAAGCTAATGGGCTGAAGCCTTTATTGTTGCGTGTGATATTCATCTTATTGAATCATTTCAGCCACATACTAGGCAACGCCTGAAATTTAAAAAAATACATTATACTTCTTGGACCGGGTGGATTTATTAACAATGTGTGAATGTTGCACAGTGTGTAAATTGGCCGCATAAACCAACCAATGACAGGTCATAAACCCTGTTGATGCTCTAATCTCTTTTGTAATATGTCACCATATTATTGATTTAAATTTTACAAGCAATTTGTTTGTCAAAAAAAGTTCAAATATATTAAACCCTTCTAAAATAGTACAAAGATTTATTATTTAAGTAATTCTAAAGAAACCCCTTAACATTCAATGCGGAAAGTCTATTTAAAATATTCAAGGTTCATACAGTACACTCTTTATAAAATAAATTAAATTATACAAATATGTAAAAAAGAAAAGAATTTGAGAGGAATAAGTCACTCAGATACCAACATAATGTGATGAGATAAAGGCTTCTTCATAACTCATTGGTGAGAAGCAGACTTGAGTGTGGATCTCTGATCTGGGCGCTCCACGAATTGAAGTACTCTCTTATGCTGGAGATAGTTCAAAAGAAATTTCTGAGGTATCTTTACTAAAGAGAGTGCGGATATTATCCGTGGTTGTACCCGCCTGACTTCATACTGGGAATGCTTGGCTACAATAGTCGGGAGAAAAGAAGAAATGCATACTTGCTTATGTATTTTTTCAGATTAATCCGTGGTATTACGATCAACATAGGTGTAATGGATAGTATTTTTCTTCATGTTCCTTAGACATGGGTAGCTAAAGCTGTTTTATCTTCATGCTTGCAGAACTAATCTGCCGATGGTAATGCCAGTAGGAAGATCAATGTTTTTACTCAAACGTACCTCTTCGCATATCGACATCTTTCATATTTAAAAAAATAAAAAAAATATTTAAAAAAGTTCCATCTTTGTATGGTAAAATTTCAGTATAAGGTTTTATGTATGCCGTGAAATATTTTTGTAATGTACATATACGTTTATAAAATAAACAAATTGAACAATAAATCAATTGAATATAGTTATTTAGCTCTGTATGTGTGTATCTTTCGTATGTATGTATCTTTCGTTAAGATGAAACATTGAGACAAACACGTGTACATCAGGCGCGTTTCGCCCATACATGCTGTGGATGCGGCGTATTCCATAAATATTTTATTATATAAAATAAAAAATGTGTTTTTTTTTTACAAATATTCAAAAAAAATATTTCAAAAAATGTTCGAGAGCACGCGATTTACTAATTCGAACAATATTTTTAGTATATATTCCTTCCTACCTACGTATGCGTATTTCCTATATCAACGCACTGAATATCAAGGTTGATTGGCCTTGACAGTATTCGTTAGATACCCTGGAATCTGGATACTACTCCTCATTTTGAGTCCAGTCCAACTACAAATGCTTGGATTTCCACGCACGCGCATTAAGGTTCATAATTATGTCGCATTGTTCTACGAGACTCGTAGGGGTGGGTATGAGCATCCAACTCGTTTAATGCAAATAAAAACGACTCAAATTACATATGATATAAATAGGGAATTATTGAAATTTGGCCAACATTTAAAAACATCTTGAGTTTTAGGTTTTAGGTACAGTCCTGTAGGATTTTGGCAGTTGAGAGTTGGAGTTCCTACCCAAGTTAGAGATTGACGGAAGACAAAAGGTTGCTATTTGATGTTTGTTTATTACATGGCGAATAAATAATGAATTATGTCGCACGAGTGTTACGGCGATTAGGAGTTAAAGTATCTGCACTTGAACTACATGCTGGAACTGTGTGATGACGTCGAGCTGGACTGACTGACTGAACTGAACTCGTTGGACCGACTGACTAGCGTTGCATCCTGTGGTCTCTTTATATACCACATTCCTTTGTAGTTCATTTCTTCGTGGTAGGGACGATGTGAATGTACTGCAGAACGATGATCCCGATTTCATGTCCAACACTGATAGAATTACATTAAATGTGATGTTGGATTCTACAGAAAATGATGACATTGCTTTCTTCGGTCATCATACTATTTCAGGTGAAACGTTTTAGCACGTATCTGTCATCGATTATTGACTATGAACCCTACGGTCCTAAGTTTACAGCTTCACCGCTAGATGCGCCTGCTGCTGTGCTCCGTTAATTTATAGACAATCAACTAACCATTATTATTATTATTGTGATAGAAAACTTATATAGCACAAATATAATACCTCAAGCACACTTTACAAAAGTCTATGCTTTATTGATCTTAATTAGATATCTACTATCGTGCATACTAAAAGTAAGAGCATGATTATTTTTTGTCAGCATCCTTACTGGGAATATTCACCACACGTGCCTGATGTACATCTACACATATCTATGTCCCTCCCAAAATCTTTTCTGCAACTCTTTCTTCAAGATTCATCTTATTAGACTCGTCAACACGTCAACAATATATAAAACCGCCATTTCGCATTTGATTGTGTTTATTCATTACTTTCAAGACCGTACTTGAAATCCATTTTATTGGTTTTATTTTGCGATGGCATCTTCCGAGTGCTATGGGGTTTGGTATGTTTTACTTTATGACGTGTCATGACGTAAGAGCTAAAGAAAGCGGGGATGTTACCACCCTTATCAGCAAATTTTATTACCTAATATATGATAGAAGCTCGCCCCTTTGTGAAAAAAGATTGCTCGGTAACGGTATCCCAAAAAACCTTTCATTTGTAAATAAATGTACAAAGCATGAAGATGTGCTAAAAATCTTTAAACGTATTTTAAATAACGTTATATTGTTCAAAACGTTCAATTTATCTTAATTAAAAAATGTACATTCGATACATGTTAACATTTGTTCTTAGTAAGGAATAGTAAAAATTTGCATATGGTTTATTCCACTTTTATTTTATTAAAGTTTATTTATTTATTGATTTTTGTAACAAAATAGATGTTTTCAATTATTTTTGAATAATAAAAAATACAAAAAAATATATAACAAAAATAGTAAAACAAACTACCCCATTAAATACGAGTATCTTTCTCTATTCGTATGGTAGAAACGTTAAACCTATCATGAAAAAAAAATATTTATGTATATTTATATTTTAATTCTTAAAAGACTGTGGTAAATAATCCCTTTGCGCGCGGTGATGTAACATCGTGTTACCACAAGTAAAAGACGGAAAATCTTAAAGCTCAGATACTTGAAGAAAAAAAAAACATGGAGACATACAGTCCTATAATTCCTTTTCCATAATTTATAAAAATGAACATTTTATTTAGCTTTGTTGTAGCAAAAAAACAAAAACATAAATTCGCCGTTCATAATTCACGCGTGGGTCCCCCATCACTGTCAACAACAAACTGAATTTGTTTCACACAACACAGGCTACGGTGGCTACAGGACAGCGTCTCATTCTTCCTTGTTATGTGTTCCATCTTCGTGCTCTCTCTAATACAGATGTATTGCTGTATTTGCGGACATCAGTCTTCGGGTAGCAAGGTTAAATATTTTTTAATTAAAATCCAGCATAGATATACAAACTCGGTGTGAAAATGTCCATTTGAAGATTATAAAAAATACAACTTCATCATTTAAAAAAAAAGAGACATATCAAGTTCTGTATCGAATGTCGACTAGTGTGACATCAAAGCCACACAAGAGTTAAAAAAGTCAAACTTGTTTGATTAAAAATACAAATAAAAAATGATAAACGCCCATGGAGCTTTTACGTAGATATACGCGAATCACAACATACACAAATTATAAACAAATATAAATAATACAAAACACAACAAAAAAAAACACAAGAGCAAATATCAAACCATTAATGAAATCCCTAGTTGATTTGATTTAAAACAATGGGCTTTACTATCAAAAGCGAGGTATAAAACATATCTAAATTATCCCTGTATTAATTCGCTGCATGGGGGTAGCTAGTGAATTTAATAAATAATTAGTATCATGATTATGACTATGACTATTATGTCAATTAATTCAATATGTCATACAATTGAAATAATGTTAGTAAATATAAGTATTTAACCCCTCACCGACTTGTTATATCTACCGGTTTTGAGACAACTCTTCGTCAAGACACTCACTATACCAACATGCAAATACTAAAAGACACTTTCACCTTTATCCTTACCGTAGTATATATAGAATTTACAAAAAATACATAAATTACATGCAGAGTTAAAAGGAATGCAGACACCACCATGGCCGAACATGCGCTAAAATTGAGTTAGTAATTTTCAACGATATGTTGCAGAATTTTTGGTGGTGGGCATTAGGAAGAGGAGGAGCTAAAGGGTTGAACGTTACAGGATAAGTTAATTTTTAAATCAAAAGTGGGCTGTATTGAAAAGATATTTGATTATTTATAACGGGAATATTATTTTTTAATGCTTTTTAAATGTAAAATACCTTAATGTTTTTTAATTTTTTTATTATTTGAATGTAAATTTTTTACTTAAATTTGTAAGATCATTAGCAAACTCTGAAAAATGATTATTATTTAAAGATCTTATGTGTTTTTTAATGCGAATATTAAAGTTACGTGACGTCCTCCCAATAAACCTTGATAGACACGTACTGAATTGTAATTGGTACACCCCTGAGTTGTTCACTATATCATTTTTATCTTTACGATTTATTTGCAATTTTCATAATATAAAACGCAGGTTTAATATGTTTAGGCAATAATTTTGAAATTTTAGCTAGTTATAGTGAATTTTAGTATTTGCATGTTGGTGTAGTGAGTGTCCTGACGGAGAGACGGGTACATCTCGAAACCGGTAGACATAAGAGGTCGGTGAGTAGTGAAATACTTATATTTACTAACATTAATCAAAATGTTTGACTACAAAATTAATGCTTACATAAATAAGTTTTAATATGTCATATTATACAAAAACTAACCTACAAAAGTCTCGAGTCCAATAAACACATCCAATGTTTTACTTATTAATTTTACGTTGTTATTTAATTGTCTTTTACAAATTAAACGCTTTTATTAATATGACATCCAATTTTCTTTACATATCAAAAACTGTTAGGAATAATGTCATAAAATAGCGTAAAATAAAAGTGAACAAGCGTAATTATGTCACTTTAAACCAAAAGTTAGGATTTTTAGATTGGTTCCACGGAATGCATAGTTAAAACTATTTTTTACAGAAAATAAGTATGTTTTCTTCAAAGCCGTCAAAACTTAACCAACATATCAAGTCAACTAAAACCGCGATAAATAAAGTGTTACATCATTTAGAACAACTTGGGAAAACGTGATAAGATATAAAATCATTTCATAAGTATGTACATTATATTGAGAACATTATATTGAGATGATAGTTTTTCAAACATTTTAAATTAAATGAAAAGAAACAATCTATTTTCATCATAAAAATACCAACAAAATTCTCTTTACTTCTAAATTTGTTGCAAATGAGAGGGAAAACATTATCGAGAAGAGAATATGGAAGGCTAGGCATATAAATAATTTCCTAGAAAAGAAATCTAGCCAGCCTGCTAACATTTGGACATACTAAAAATATTGTTGAATTAAATAAATGGTAAAAGAAGAAGTGTGAAAATTGGAAAATTGTTTTCAGGCGTTGCCCATTAGGTGAATTAGTTCGGCCGGATGAATCTCACCCACATGATAAAGATTTCAGCTCTTTTATTTCACAAAAGTCAACAGATGGAATAATTAAGGAAATGTGGATGTCAAAACATAGGCAGAATGGTGAATGTTACACAGTATGTAAAATGGCCACTCAAACTAGCCAATGACAGGTCATAAGCCTTGTAAATGCCTAGACTTTTATATTCCCTTCTCAAAAATGTTTTTTCTCTCTGTTGCAACAAAAGATCTTAATAAATAAATCCCTAGGGAGAAAAACTAGCCAGCCTGCTAACATTTGGACATACTCAAAACATTGTTGAATTTTCATTACTTATTGAATATAAATATTCTGGACTATGGTAGCCAACCATAACTTAAGGTGCGTGTTTTTATTATTTTCTTTTGAATGTATCTTCGAATGAAGGAACCAACATTTATTTTATGATCCAGCAATAAATTCGCTACATTATTTTAAGGTAAACTAATGAACATTGCTATATTTATTTCACAATTTGTTATATATTCATCATCATCATTCCCTTTCTGCACTTAATGGTGCATAAGGCACTGCATTGGTACACCAATCGCAGCGTGTCTCGATATTTTTTTTTACATGAAGATAAGGTCAGTCTTACGCTTCAGGTACCAGTCCAGGGACTATGAAATATTCTGGTGTGAAAACACCATTTTAAATAAATATTTCATATCAACCATGTCGGGAATCGTACCCGAGACCTCTCGCATGGTAGGCAAACACGCTGACCGTTACACCACGAGGCCAACAATATATATTTAAGTTACCCCATTATTCTATCATACACGTATTTACTTTAAATACACATAATACTCGTTTAGCAATAATATTTTTGATTTAGACTTTTAGAAATTTATTTAAATAAACATCACACTGAAAATTGTAAACGGTAACACCTGCATTGAACCTTACAGGATGAAACACGTGAGTCCATATTTTACCGTTTTGAAGTTAAAAATGCAGAAATTATCGCAAAAAACTCTTTTATACGTGAATAAAACATCGAAGTCCACTTTTGTCATAAAAATGCAATTTTAAGTTCAAATTTAGATTTGTATTTTAGTTTTAGTGCTAAAAACATCAGTGGTCTCAGATACGCTATTTTTATACGTACTTTAATAATCAAGATATTTTTGTTTTAACATTGTAAGACCTTTATAGATTAAAATTATCTCACTTGGTTCAAAAGTTACCATGTTTTGGAAATTCCATAATCACATCATTTTTTTCCTGCACATTTCGTTCAATGTGACTCCCGTGGTTTATTCTTATTTTCATTTACATGTTTAATTTTGTTTATAATAAATGGTAGCTACATCAAAAAAAGTGTTTTTTCAAAATACGCAAAAAAAAATTGCACGAAAAAAGTAAATAGCAATAACCCGTTTTGCAATTTTTTTCAAAACGAAACAATTTTATATGGATTTTTAAAAAAATATGTAGCATTTAAACTGCAACAAGCCCCAATTAGGCAAATAAAATCTAAAAGATTAGCAAATTAGCGTGTAAAATACAACTCAATTGTATGTTATTAATTTGCCAAAAACTAGAAAGAAAAAATATTTTTTATTTTCAACAGCATACCGTATTAGATCGAGTATAACGCGGCCTAAATATATAACGCGTTCTAAAGACATATGTATATATGATTTATTTTGTAAATAAAAGGCCAGTGATACCTTAATCCACAATTTTTTTATTTGAATATCGAATTTTGAAATTTGGAATTTTTACTTGCATACTTATTTTTTTTACATATATATTATATTTGGAGCAGGAATTCAAGGAAACATTCTGATATAACGCGAATGTTATTTTTGGAAACATATTTGAACTAAAATACATTAAGGATAATTTATTTATTTATTTAATTTAGGATAATACGGTATTTTCGTGTTATTTGTAATTTTATACCAGTTGGTCGAATTGCTTGTCAGTGTTTTCCCATAATATTTTAGTATACGGTGTCATAATTTATTATTTTATATAGTTTATCTTTTTTAGACTTTCTTAATTTGTTAATTAATAATATTGTTTTAAATGCTCTGTATTACTTATGCTTACATGTATGTATATTTAATTGTATTTGTAACTAATATGTAAAAGGCACCAAGTGCCGTTTATTTCAATAAAATAAATAAAATAATCAAAAAGAAACAGGTATGCATAGAAACATATTGAACAACATGTTTTCTTTTATCACACGATATCTTACCTTATTGATAAGGTTTTTTTGGGTGTTATGCTGTGTTTAGATTACAGGACTTGATAAATATGTCTTTTTTAATCTAAAATTTTAAAAATCAAATCTAGACTACCTCACGCCGACCGCAGAGCTCTATATAAACATAAATAGTAATAATAGAAACAAACCAATCCACAAAATAACATCAAAGATGATTAAATTTCGCTGACAAGAGTAACTGACACACACAATCGCAACACGAGAAGATCACAATTACAACATACAAAGAGCCAAAAAAACAACAGACAATCCCGACTTATAAAAAATGGACTAAAAATATACAACCTCACAATATCAAAACAGTTCATTAAAAAAAATTAAAAAACTGAAAAAACTAACAAACTTACCTGATAATGTACAATTATAAACCGTTGAGTTTCTTATAAAATAATAAACATACCTTTGTACATATACAAATAGATTTTTTTAATAACGAAGTCGCATTTTGGTATAACACTCCTAAATTACAATGTTTGAGTTTGTCCAAATGTTTTAAAATTTACAAATTACAACAGGAATGGGGAGCACCTTAAAGAAGGGATTTTGGAAGTCTAGGCATTTACTGGGCTTATGACCTGTCATTGGCTGATTTAAGTGGCCATTTTTTTTGTCTACAAACAATTGGACAAACTCAAATATTGTAATGAAATCAACTGGTCCAAGAAGAAGTTTAAAAATTGGAAAATGGTTTTCAGACGTTGCCTAGTATGTGAAACAAGTGAAAGTCAGATGAATCTCTTCACAACAATAAAGGTTTTAGCTCTTCAACTTCACTAAAATCAACAGATGAAAGAATTTAAAAAATATGGATGTCCAAAAAAAGGCAAAATGGTGAATGTTACACAATGTGTAAAGTGGCGATTTAAACCAGCCAATGACAAGTCGTAAGCCCTGTAAATGCCTAGACTTACATATTCCCTCTTGAAAGTATTCTACATGCCTTTTGTAATTTGTAACTCCTAAATTATATTATTAATTTTATGAATCATCGAAAACAGATTATTAAAAATTCTACACATGCGTCGAATATTTGTTTTTCAATACCCGTATTACAAAACTATTAATCTTTTGCAAAATACAACACGACGTTACAGCACTGTCTAGAGAGGGATTTTTTAGCACAGTCAGAGTTTTAAACAGTTCATGTCACGCGCAAAGTTTTAGGCAATACTGAAACATTTAAGCTTGTGTATGTAGTGGTTTGCTTTTTCATAAAGTTGTCAGCAGTAATTGTTATTATTATTTATTTTTTTGATTAGTTCAAATGTACCGCAGTTGCCGGGTTTCCTTTCTTGGGAATTCTTATTTCCTACGAATTTTGTATTGAAAACGTGTTTTCATTCTTTTCTCCTTTTGGGGTTGATAGATTAATTTAAGTTTCAAAGTGCGGGAAACTCGTAGCAGTTATTGACCGAAGGCAATATAGGTATGTACAATGTTTGCCGTTTTTGAAGGCTAGCAATAAATTTATTCCGGACGGTTTTGACCGAGTAAAATCGATATTCTAGTTTTTACAAGTTGAGCGAATTCCGCCGAGTAATTTCAAAGGGCGGGCGGGGGGGGTTCATTTGGCGGGTCGCGAGATGAGATGCCGAGCGGAGCCATCAAACACCCGGGGAATTTCCTGCTAGCCTGGGATCCGATTAAGGCATTCGGGCGGGGATCTTCAGGCATATTCGGGGATAAACGATATGGGTACATACATGTAAACCTACACGTGCGAGAATGTGAAAGTTGTATTATTATACATACAACCAGGTCGTAAAAATTAAAAAAAATATATTTTTATAATATTGATGTTTTGTTTTTTGATAGTCAATGATTTACGTATAAAATGGAAATCAAATATTTCCATATTCACCCTTATTAACTCTTAAAAGACTGTGGTAAATAATCCCTTTGCGCGCGGTGATATAACATCGTGTTACCACTAGTAAAAGTCGGAATATCCTAAAATTCAGACATTTATAAAAATAAAAAACATTACCGTTTAATAATTTATGGGAATAAACATAATTTAGTCCTGTTATAGCAAAATAAATTAAAAATCACAAATACGCCGCTCATGTTACGCGCGTGTGTTCCTTATCATTTTCATCAACCGACTGAAGACTAAATCTGTTTTAGGCGACACCCGCCGCAGAACAGCGTCTCTGTCTTCTTGTTGTGACTTCGATCTTCGTACTCTCTTTTGTATAAGGTATAGATGTGTTGCTGTTTTAACGGACATTCATTCTTCGCGTAGAAAAGATAAATGTTTTTTGTATTTACATTTAGCATAGTTATACAAATTTTACTTTCCAAATCTGGTGTGAAAATGTCCATTTGAAGATTAGAAAAAATACGAATTCATCATTTAAAAAAATAAGAGATATATATCAAGTCTTGTGTCCTATGTCGACTCGTGTGACATCACAGCCACACAGGAGTTGATAGTTAGAAATTATAATTTATATCTTTTATGTAATTAAAACATATACAGATCTAGAAATTTAACGTTAATCAACATGACACGAGTTGTCTTTTTTGGGTGATTTCGTGTAGGTCGGATTCGTTCTGACGTTTCGGCTACCGTTGCAGGAGCCATTGCTAACCCAACCTATATGGGATCACCAAAAAAAAATTATGCATATTGGTAACATTGACTGAAAATCTACGCACCTATTTACAGTCAGAAAATTATATTATTTAAGTACCAGTATATTATTGTGTCTTTGAAATACGATAGTGAAATCGTCAAAAAATCATTTTCCAAGTAGTATTTTTCAATGTTGTTACGTGAACATTATGTTTCCATTACGGAATGAACATTTTTAAAAAAAGATGAGAAACTGGATAAATATACAAATCGCCAATGTTATTTAATTTCATATAACCTATGTATAATTTCATTAATGTAAAAATACTGAAAAATTATGCAGGTAAAGGACAAGGCATGAGAGACAAAAATCTGTTTGAAGCGGGAAACGAATATAATTAAGATACATATATTACAACAGAGATGGAAAACATTTAGGAAAAGAAAAATGGAAGTCTAGGCATTTACAGGGCTTATCACCTGTCACTGACTAGTTTAAGTGGCCACCTTACCACTGTGTAACATTTACTATTATGCCTCTGTTTATTTGAAAGATTAATTCTTCCGTTCTGTTTTTTTTTGTGCCGTTTACGAGTTAAAACATTTATTGATACGGGGGAGATTAATATGACTTAATTATTTTATATATGTACGATGTACGTAGATAAAAAGCAACGCCTAGAAAAATTTATAGGTGCCTATTTCTTCTTGGACCAGATACTTTAATCAACAACATTTTAGATAATTTTCAGTCAGTTTTTAGATTAAAAATTCTCTCGGCGATAAAATTAAAACAACTTACATTGTTCGAATGCTGTAAAAATTACTGCATTTTTATATTTTACTCACCTTCACTCAAATAATACCTACGCTTACTATTTTTTTTTTCTTAAATCTGTTATAATATTTTTAAATATTTAATTATGTACCTACTCACTTTCATGTTATATTTCATCTTTATTTTTATTCGTATTTATAGAGCATAATGTAATTCGATCCTTATAAAAATGTATTTTTTAGATACATATTTATTAGAACTACATATTAACATTTGTAATGAAACGCTTGAATTGTTATTTTGAATCTGTCATATAAAAGTCCTCTGAGCGAATATAATAAATAAATAATTGTAATAATAAAATCAATACGAATTTTAAAAAGTTAAGATAGAAATGTGGGTTAATTCGACATTTAAAACATTTTTTAATTCGATCTTAACAAATATTTTCAGCTTAAACTACAACTAAATTTCACAAAAAAAGGACAGCTTCCTTTTTAAAAAGTTTTTTTTAGACTTTCGCCATTTTTATTCCTGAAAAGCGGAACATCAAAAGAAGCAAATCACGATTTCCCAATAATAAAAAAATGGTATGATTGAAATTATTTCAATACGCATTGTGAAATCATCACACAAATCTCTCCCATTGACCTGTCAAGTCTTGGCAATGGGTCATTAATGATTGATAAATGTGATGCTAATTACTCCATGGTTGTATATAAAAGGTGGTGACAAAACGGCACGGTTAAGTTATTTACTTAACATTGTATAAAAAGATGAAAAAAAACATTTCTACTTTATATAATATAAATGAATCGGAAAGTTATGTAATGTGACTCCATCCAAATGAATGAAATAATAACTTTAATAAAAGAACAAACAATCCTACTTAACATAAAAACAAATTGATTTGCCATATTGAGTCTGTCCAACACCGTTTCCTAAAAAAGTGGCATGGTTGCTCGAATTACAAAAGGGTAATTATTTCTATTTTGAAATAGAGCAATCTCTTAATCTGTCTTCATTGGAGAGACGTAGAACTAAGATGGACCTTATATGCATTTTCAAAATACTTAATGCTATAAGTGATGTCCCATCTCTGTTGCAATCAATTTCTTTTCATATTCCTAACCATGTCACCAGAAGTCAAAATCTTCTATTAATAAAATCTTCTAAGAGCAACTTTGGTTTTTATGCCCCAATGTCCAGAATGTGTAGATTAGTCAATTCATCACACGATTTTGAATTCTTTGGGATAGATCTTCCGGCTTTTCGTAGATCTTTTTGCGACTAAACAGTGTGGGATGAAGTTAAATTGGCATGGTTTAGCTCGAAGTCTTAGGTCTTTCGTTTTTATGAATATATTGTATACAATTATTGTTTTACCCTTGTTTGTCTTTGCTAAATGGTTTTATGTTCTTTTTGTTTAGTTTCTTGCATTTATGTTTCTTCATGTAACTGTTGTAATTGGCTTACACCGTATATATAATAAATAAATAAAGTATATTCTTAACTCTTGTGGCTGTGATATCACACTAGTCTACATACGATACAAGGCTTGATTTATCTCTCTTATTATTTTAATAATGAAGTTGTATTTTTTGTTATCTTCAATATGACATTTTCACACCAGATTTGGAAAGTAAAATTTGTAAAGTATACTGGATTTCAATAAAATAAATATTTATCCTCGCTACGCGAAGAATGAATGTGAAGAATATACATCAATAAATATGTATGAGAGAGCACGAAGATAAAACTCAAAACAAAAAACACAGAGACGCTATTCTGTGGCCGGTGTTTGTGAGAAAGAGATTCAGTCGGTTATTGACTGTAATGGGAGATGTATGCACGCACGTTAGATAACTGGCATATTTATAATTGTTGAATTTTGCTATAACAGGGTTAAGTTGTGTGTTTATTTTTATAAATTATGAAAAAATAATTATTTAACGTATGTCTCTATGTTTCTGTTTAATTTTCAAATGTCTGAACATTAGGATATTCTGTCTTTAGCTTGCGGTAACACGATGATACATCACCGCGCGCAAAGGAATTATTTACCACAGTTTTTTTAATAGTTCAAAAATGAGTACGTAGAAAGGCATTATTAATATACATATGAATCGGAAGGTCTGAGGTTCAAACCTTGCTCTACCAAAGCTTGTTTCAATATTCTTAAACGGGTTATTTACAACAATCTTTTGAGTACATCGAAATGTTTGTAGACAGGCTGTATTTCCTCCCTAAGAAAATATTAAGATCTAAATTCGTTGCAACTGAGAGGAAAAACATTTTCGAGAAGGGAATATTGATGTCGGGGCAGGGCTCATGACCTGTCGTTGGCTGGTTTAAGTGGCCACTTTACACATTGTGTAACATTCACCATTTCGCCTATGTTTTAACATCCATATTTCCTCTACGATTTATATCTAAGTAGCTCCCTAGGGAGGAAATTCAGACTGTCTGCAAACATTTAGACATACTCAAAAAAAATTTGATAAAAGAAGTATAAGATAACTGGTTTACGAAGTATAAAAAAGAAAAATTGTTTTCAGGCGTTGCCTGCTAGGTGAATTGGTTCAGCCGGATGAATCTCAGCCACATGATAAAGGTTTCAGCTCTTTTACTTTACAAAAGTCAACGAAGAATTGAGAAAATGTGAATTTTAAAACATAGGCAGAATGGTAAATGTTACACAGTGTGTAAAACGGCCAATTACATCAGTCAATGACAGGTCATAAGCCTAGTCAATGCCTAGACTTCCATATTTCCTTCTCAAAAATGTAATAAATTTTAAGGGCTTGCAACGGCTTGCAATGGTTCCAAAATAAAATATATTGTTAAGTCATAACGCATTGTTTTAAATACTTTACTATCTTTATGACAGATCAACAATTTTGAAATGCTTATGTTTTATTGAAAAATAATACTTAAATGGCATAAACCTCATTTAACATGTCATAGGCGTGAGCGTTCACAAAGGCATGTTTTTTTATTTCCAATATTAGACAATGTTATATACTGTACCCAGCAGTGAATAAAGTACATCGGGTATAAAAAAGAGACTGCCGACTTTGTGGAGCGTCGTCTTTGTCATCCATCCATGTTACAGATATCGAATTCGCCTTTGTCATTCATCCACGTTATAGATGCCGAACTGTGTGACAGAGATGACGCTCTACAAAACCGAAATTAGCTGATCAAGCCGGTAGTCTCACTTTTAAGCCCGATGTATTTTATTCAAGGCCGGGTACTGTACTTTTGAAAATAAACAAGTCCCAGTCTGCTTTAAAAAAAACAAGTCTATAAATCGTGTATATTTCTGGTGACGATATACGTGCCACAGAAACGTAGCCAGAAACTAAAATGCACGCAACGATCCACGCAAAGACAGATAGATGCTCTTGTATGTCTAAGAGACGGAATAAGAAATGAAGAAATAAGGCGCCAAATCGGAGTCGTAGATGTCATGGATCGTGCAGCAAAATTAATATGGCAGTGGGCAGGACACTTGGCGAGGCAAAATGATGGCAGGCGGACACCCAGAATAATATAGACCAGACCAAAGATCGATCGGTGACTGGAAAACATGGATGATAAAAGAAGGTGATAGGATGAATGGAGACGTTTGGAAGACGCCCTTTTCCAGCAGTAGAGTGAACAAGTCAATAAATTAGATCTAAATATTAAAAAATGCAAAATAATGTCATTTCATAGAACAAAACAACCAATTTCCTTCGAGTACCTATTAGAAAACTCCAAAATTGATGTAGTCAAGTCCATCAGAGATTTAGGAGTTGTTTTGGACTATAAACTGACATACAAGAGCATATAGATAATACAGTAAATAAATCACTGAAATTACTTGGCTTCATTAACAGAATATCCTCTGATTTTACTAATGTCCGTACAATCAAAACTCTTTATTGCTCAACTGTTCGCCCTCTTCTTGAATATGCCTCAGTGGTCTGGTCTCCATTCTATGTCAATCGCATAAATCACATTGAATCAGTCCAACATCGCTTGCTTCGAAAAATAGCGTGGATGCTTGGACTAGAGAGAGATAATTATTCTTATGCTGAAATAGAGTCAATGTTAAATATTTCTAGTCTACAAAAACGTAGAACTAATATTGACTCCATATATATGTTCGGCATACTAAATGGTATAATCGATGTTCCATCATTACTGGGACAAGTAAAATTCAATATTCTGACTCGTAGATTGAGAAACAATGAAGTACTGTTCATCGATCAGCATAGAACAAACTATGGCCTAAATTCTCCAATGACCCGCCTTTGTCGTATTGTTAACTCAAGACAGGATCTGGACTTTTTTGGTTTAAGTTTACAACGATTTAAACGAGCACTAAATAAATAGTTTAGATCTTGTCTCGATGTCCCTTATGTTTGTCAATGCTTCTTTCTTTTTTCTTTAAATGTTTTAAACTATTCTTTTATTGTAATATTTAAACCTTATAAATTGTATACATGGACAATGTCCGTTAATAAATAAATAAATAAATAAATAAGGCTTAAGAAGAAGAATAAAAAACTGTACACGTGTTCGCGATGTACAATAATGGAGAATTTTATTATTTAATAAATTGATTTTTAATTACAATAGAATTCCACCGAGAAATGTCGATAAATAACAAAAATCGAATAATGAAAATGCCGAAGCCTCAATTTTTTATTTTCTGAAAACTTTTTTGTCTCTGTTGAGATGCCTAAATAATTGGACGTCTAATTTAAACAACATGGCGCCCAAGTAATAATTAGTTTTCAACGACCTGTCAAAGAGACATATTATACCTACCTCTGATTGATGTGTTCGATATCTATAAAACTTTTCCATTAACGGTGATACCTTCGGCCATTATAATATTTCCGTAATAATTAGGTACTGATGCGATTTAGAAGTGTGGGTGAAATAATCGATGGGTAAGGAAATCACACGATTTAGCCATTTTAAAACGCCGTTTTATTCTTTCTAAATCGTGCCGTCGTAATCATAGAATTACAATAGTCCAGAAACCACGAACGTAGACTGAAGCCGACCAAACTACTCATAAATGAGTAGTTTTACGTTTTAGTCATAAGTTACTCTGTAGACGTCGCTTAGTACACAACTGCCGATTAAAATTAAATTACGCCGTGTTCTGTCGTTTTTAACCCTCTCAGTACCAGAGTAATTTTTTATTTTTTTATTTATAAATTCTATTCTTTTTTTAAATATTTTCAGATTTTTTTTCTTTAAGCTTGCATAGTTTACAAAAAAACATGTGCTTCAGGAATGACATTAGGGTTCAGGGGGTGTAAAGAAAATTTGTAGTTACCAAATTGTGCCAGAAACCCGACGATATTTTTTATAACAATGTTCAAACATGAACTGAAGGTAGTTATGCAGAAAACAGCCAGCCAAACGAGTGAATGATCAAATCGACACAACAGTTTGAATGTTCTTGACTTTGACAGGTGATAAACAAAGAGTGCATTCGTTTTTTTTAATATTACAAACAAGAATCTAATTATATTGATTGATTTGGTTGATTGATTATTTTGTAGAACTCCATATTTAAACTTATAATATTAGAAATCAAACACTGATTTTAGTCTACTGAACACTTTATTTTATTTTTACAAATATAAAAACAAAATTTTCGTGACAATTGTTTCGCCTTGTTAGGGTATTTTCAAACGAATGTCATTCCATTCGTTTGTCATGAAATTCGTTTGAAAATGCCCTAACAAGGTAAAACAATTGTCACGAAATTTTAGTTTCTAAATTTGTAAAAGTAAAATAAAGTGTAAAGTAGACTCTAATCAGTGTTTGATTTCGAATATTATAAATCTAATTATATGTTGGACAAGTTTTTATGATTTTTAAAGTACCGTAAGATTTTTCTAGTGCTGTGGGTGTTTTCTGCAAATTGAGAAATGAAGTTTTTGTGATTTTGTGACACCATTTTCAGAAGGTGATTAATAAAGTTTTGTAAATGAAAACGGTCTAGCTGTTTAGCAGAACATAGAATTGACCTTACTGCACCCGATAACATCAATATCTCTTTTTTATTTTTTTTGTTGTGAACTGGCTGCTTTCTGCATAACTACGTTCAGCTGCCGACGAAGTGTCAACAGTGGAGATCCAGGAAAACCTGATGACCTATAAAGTAGGCAAGCATGTTTAAGACGATCGTGAGGCAACTGAGACGCAGTGTGTCTCAGTCGATCAAATCACTTCGCTCGATGATGTTTCTCGAAAAAAGTTTTGTGCATCTATTGTTTTATTTTTACGTTCCTTCAAAAGTCCAACCACAGCGCATACCTAAGACTTTTCTGAGTGATTTATTTAAAAAAAATATTTACTCACAAATATTATTAAAAGTTCACATTAGATCTTAAAATGTTGAACTGATAAAAAAGTGCAAATAAATGATATGTAAATATCTGTTGAAAATACTAAATATTAATAATAGTAAATAAATCATTTTTCAATAACAAAATATGTTTTTTTTTATTTTTCTAATTACAAAGTCAAGGATAAAACGTTTCCAGGAATCACGAAGGTATATTCAGGTTACAATAAAGAGGAAAAATATCAGAGAAAGTAATTATTGAGGAATACGTATACTCGATATAATTGAGTTCCTTTGGGATAATACGACTCATATAAGCAATCGAAAATATTTTATTACCTTTCGGTAATATTACACAAATTGTATTTATTGGATTGTATTAGATATTTTCGAGTGGATATTCCTTATGCTTTTTAGGAGTTTTAAACAAGTAAACAAATTGATTTAACAACAACAATAACCCGTTTTCCGTAAGGTAGGCAGAGAGGATAGAACGCCACATCATTCTGTCTTTGCATTCAGATCTCTCTTCCTCTACATTCATACATCTTCTCATGCACGCGCGCCGATTATTCCGACTTTTAACATGTCCATCTTCAAGTATTTGTTGGATTTTGTCATTTTATTTTATTTTTATTTTCTTTTATTCAGGAAACATACAGTACAGTTACAAAGTTTAATATTTTACACAATTGGACTTAATTCTAATGGACCAGTGAAGTTTCCATATTAAAAAGCAATTAAATGTAAGGTTAATTATGAAAGTATAAAAAAGAGAAGGAAAAAGAAAACATAAATGAAAGTTGTTTAAAAATTAAAATTTAAGTGAAAAAAATATATTTTAAGGTTTGTAGTTTGTAGTGAGTATTTACAAATGGAAATAATATTAAAAATGAAGAAAATTTGTAAGAGTAATTAAGAATTAAGAATGGAAATAAAGAATGAAAAACATGCTCAGATGTAAAAATAAAATAAAATAGTAATAACATTTTTTTTTAAAAAGGAAAAACATAAACACATATTTATTTTAAGGGATTCAAAGAAACAATGAGACGAATCTTTAAGTGAAATATAAGACAGTAAATTTAAATTTAGGTCAATTTAAAAAACATCTTCAAAATTAATGACACATCATAATAAGAGCAGCAATATATTGATTTTATTAACATATATAATATAAGTAATTAAAAGTAGTTTAAAAGTATAAAAACATGCCAATGGCAGCAAAGAAAAAAGAAAAAATAAAGAAGGAATAACAAGTATAGCAAGTAATCTTTAAAATTTGAAAAAGAAATATAAGGAGAAGATTTTAAACCAAGAGAAGTCGATAAATTTTCATTAAAGCGATTTTAGTAGTAATACAAAATTTAAAAAAATTTTTCATGCCATGTCTTTCTCGGTCTTCCTCTTTTCAGCATCTATCAACATTCACATTGGTAATATTCTTAGCCGTTCTTTCGCTGTCCATTTGCTTTACATGCCCAAACCAGCGCAGGTCTCCTTTTTTGATTTTCTTGATAATTAATTAAAAATAATAAATGATCTATGATTAAGTACATTTATTTGTGATTTTTTAGGAATTGTGTGATTAAAAAAAATAATTTTGTTAATTTGAAGGTTATCTATCGTAGTCTGTGTATTTAAATGCACAGAATTTCGTGTCGGAGTTTCGTTTTCGTTTCGTAAATTCATTCGTATTGCATGAGAGGGAAAGAGAGCGAAATATGATTTTAGATACGATTGAGTGAGGTAAATATATGATGAAGAGAAAGAACGAATGAACTTACGAAACGAAATTGTGACAGAATAAGCCTGCTGTTATAGCGAGTAACAACACGCCGCTGGCTTATTGAGTCGCCCATCGGAAGGATTATTAACCATGAAGTTGGATTTGGTCATACCATGTCTTTCTTGGTCTTATGTTTATATTTCACTTTTGCTTGCCTTCATTATTTGTATTAAAAAACGCAAAATAAAATAGCAAAAACATAACATAAACTATACATGTGTGGAGCAGTTGAATCAATATTGGTTTGGGCTAATGAGACGATTCATTTTACTTCTACCCAGCTCCGCTCTCCATTTTGATGTAGGCTTTTTGAACATTTTATCATTACTAAATGTTTTGATGGACAGTGGAAGTAGGTTAAACACTTGAATTTCAACAGTACTAAGCCTACTTTCATCCTTTTTTTTCAAATTTCATACTTAGCGCCCATACGTAAGGGTCTTTTTTTTTTTTTATTTATATATTTGGACCCCTGTATTTAGTAGCCTTACGTGTCATGTACAAGGCTAAGGTACTCGGAAAAAAAAAAGTTTTTGTTTGTCTTGGTAATGGGATGTTCGATCACTGATTTTGGTTTATTACCTTTATGAGTCCAATCACCATTGTTGCAAAGTTCAATAACAATGGCGCGTGATAACTACTTTTTACTACAGTGTGGATATCTGTTAAGGATATTCCATCTTTCCTGCATTCTGCTTCAAGATTATGGCGTTGCAAACTGAAAAATAGGCACTGAAATAACAGATGTTCTATACTCTGTGAAGAAATATCATCGCATGGACAATAGTCATCATTCCTTAATTTAAATCTATATAGATAACTTCTCATAGCTCCGTGTCCGGTAAAAGTTTGGGTCGTTTCGAAAGTACTTTGGTGATGATGACGGAAGTTTGCTGCATCAGCCAGCGTTGGGAAAAACATTTTAGTGATTTTACCTGCAGAAGAAGCGCGGTAATGATCCTCTCAACGCTGCTGCGTATTTTGTTTTATACAGCGTTTAGCAAAGCTAAGGGGAAATTCTGAGAAGAAAGGTGCCGTTCTTTTACAAGTTGCGGCTCTTGCTCGTTCATCCGCTCTCTCATTTCCCACGATACCAGCATGTCCTCTTATCCAGCATATTTGAATGTTCATACCTCTTATTTTTAGATGCTTAATTTTACTCTGAATATCTACAATTAATGGATTTACCGACCGAGTATCTGTTATAGCTTGAACGCCCGAACGACAATCTGATAATAATCATACATAAGGGTCGACACCAGGACTCCATTGTAAATTTGTAAATTTAGCCATCCTTTCGACCCGTTTGTCATATGTACGAATGTCAGGAATTGGCAAAAACAAGTGATCTATTGAGTAAACGCTGAGAAATGATTAATCGTTTAGTATATACTAATTACACACATAAAAAATCTGGGTTTATGCGTTACTAATCTATTTGTCTATATCAGGATGTTGAGAATAGGAAAAGATATTGCGCTGTTATTATATCTGAATTTTATACGAATTTAGGTATGAAT